>NW_007259797.1:107970-141391 GCF_000164805.1 Carlito syrichta
CTGAAATTACAGGCATGCGCTACCACACCCGGCTGATTTTTTGATTTATTGTAGAGATGAGGTCTCGCTCCCCAGGCAGATCTTGGACCCACGGGCTCAGGCAATCCACTCACCTCAGCCTCCCAAAGGCGCAGGATTACAGGCTGAGCCACCGAGTCCGGCTGAAAGATAATTAAAAAAAAAAAACCCTTCATTTGAAAATAGTTTTACATTTGCAGAAAAGTTACCAGAATAAGAATAGCACATAGAACACCATTATATCTTTTATCCAGATTAATGTACTTTTAACATTTTGTTTCATTTTCTTTCTCACTTGCTTTCTCTCTTTTTTTACTGTGTGTGTGTGTGTGTGTGTGTGTGTGTGTATGCACTGTAGATTGCTTTTCCTTTTCCTTTTCTTTTTTTTGCCCAGTAGCATTTAGAGGAAATTGCACTCACTATAGCCCTAAAAACTTCAGTATAGGGCCAGCACTTGGGGAGGCCAAGGCAAGAGGACTGCTTGAGGCCAGGAATTTGAAGCTGCAGTGAGCTATGAGTGTGCCACTGCTCTACAACCTGGGTCATAGAGCGAGGCCTTGGCATAAAGAACAAAACAAAAACAAAAATGCCCTTCTACGTATATTTCTGAAGAATAAGGGCATTGTCTCAAATACAACGTAGTTATCAACTTCAGTACACTTAATGTTGTTACAATGATTTCTCCTAACAGCTATCAACATTCTGATTTTGTCAGTTGACCCAATAATGTTCTTCCCAGCCCTTTTTCCCTTCTAATACATGATCCAGTCTAGAAATAGGTTGTTAAGTCTTTTTTAGTTTCCTGGAACATTTCCACAGACTATTTTTGTCTTTTATGACATGACATTTTGAAGACTACAGTCCCTTTTTGAAAAAGAGAATGTTTCTCATTTTGGGTGTGTCTCATGGCTTCTCATGGATAGAATCAGGTTACATGTTCAAGGCTAGGAATGACGTGTGTTCTTCTCCAGGAGCATGCAAAGTCAGTCTGCCCCTTGAGGTTGGTTTAATTTTGACCTCCTGATCAAGGTGTTTTCTATAATACTTTATCTCTACCACACACACACACACGTATATAATATACATAAATATATATATATATATATATATATATATATATTTCTTTTGTAACTAATAAGCTACCTCTGAAAGACCATGCAAATATTCTACTGCACATGAAAATTTCCCCCTGGATTTGGCATTTATTGGTGACTTGTGCTAAACTAAAGTGTGCTGTGGTGGTGGCCAGATGATGGCTGTCTTTCTTCACATATACCAATTGGCACTTAGCACGCAACTATAAACAAGAGCTCTCTTTCCTTCCTACTGGTTTGTTTATTAGTTTATTATTAGTTTGGGCTCATGATCTCTATTTTTTTTGATGATTTATAATCATCACTACCCTTAATTATTTTGGTTATTATTTCAAATCATCCCAGATTAGGCCCACACAGGAACTCCTTCCAGCTGCCTCCTGTGCCTGTGTGACATACTCCCACATATATACAGAGGGTGCCAAAAAAGTACACCCATTTTAAGAGATATTAGCTATGCATTACTTTTCAAAGTTGAATAGAATTATGGTAGCAATGTGTACTTGCAGAAGTCAAACGTGATTTGTATTCATCTTTTGTTATTGGTATATATTGAGTATTACAATTTTTATGCAGTTTTTTTCCTTTCTTAAAATGTGTATACTTTTTGGGGGCACCCTTTGTATATTTTTGAGTACTTTAATTCTAGCATAACAGAATGTTCCAGGTTCATTGTATACCACCGTTTGTCAACCCTGATATCAACCATTTCTTGAAGGAGCTCTGTTTCTTTCAGTAGAGGATAGTATTATAGACAAATATCTGGGTGTTAGTTATGCTAGAAGGGTAATTTTTGATGGGATTAAACTGGATTTAGAACACCTTTCATTCCAAATTTTACTTATGAGCTGCAGCCAAAATAATGTTTATCTAGGTTTGCAAAAGACAAATGACTAATTTTTTACCTTACACCAAGATTATCCACAATTTAAAGTGACTGTATCAGAATGAGGTAGATATTTGAGGAAAGGATCTAAACAATTAAATCCCCAGATCTTCTCTTGAGAATAAGATTTCATTTTTTTCTCTTTTAGTATCTTATTATTACATTTTATAATAAAAATATAATCTGATTAAGGATTATTAACACATTTGCTATATAATTCTAAGGGCACAAACTATATTACTGGGTACAGATAAGATCATGACTGCATTTTTCATTGATAGTTCAGAAATACTGAGGGGTTTAGCCATAAAACCCTGAAATTTTACTTCATTTTAGACATTATTTGCTCCTGTTTTTACTCTTTGCTTGGAAAATTCTGAGATTCAGAGCATTAAGAGAATGCTCTGAATATTAAGAATATTAAGATAAAAGAAGAAAGCCATAAGGTCTGACACTAATGGGAATGTAACAGTTCAAAGTCAGAATGTGAAAATTTAGGACCATGAGAAATCAGAATTAGAATTAAGTCAGGATTGAATGTATGTTTCATGAAATTGGATATTAGGGACACCATGTCACAAACGACATGTCAGTGATATTGGAAGAAATACATAATATGTCTTCCATTTCTGAAAAGCCATTATACAAAGTAGCTGAGAGCAGCTGTGTGTGAATGTTTGTGTGTGTGTGTGTGCGTGTGTGTGTGTGTGTGTGTGTGTGTATCTGCATATGTGGGGGCTTGTGATAGAAAGAAGCAGTTGTCCAGGGTTCTGTGTGTTTGTGGGTGGAGTTGCAGTGAATTGTCACCTTTTTAAAGAATCTTTGACTTTCTGCCTGCAATGTGGATAATATTTAGAAATCACCATGCCTTTCTTCTTCTTTCAGAGTAATGTATTTACTTCAGCAAGCAGTAGATCTGTTAGAGAAGTAATGCTCTGCTTTTTTTTTTGAGTTGGAGTCTCACTCCATTGCCCAGCATTGACCTGCTGGGCTCTGGAGATCCTTCCACCTCAGCCTTCCAAGTAGCCGGAACTGCAAGTGCACGCTACTACGCCCGGCCAATTTTTTAATTTATTGTGGAGATGAGGTCTCTCCAAGTTGCCCAGGCTGGTCTCAAACCCATGGGCTCAGGCAATCCTCTCGCCTCAGCCTCCCAAAGTGCTGGGATTATAGGCTTGAACCACCATGCCCGGCCTACTCTTTGCTTTTGATATCCAATAAGATTTCTGAGTTTACCACAAGCCCCAAAACCAGTCTGGAAAGGTAGAAGTGAGTTTTCTGAATGTCTTTCGCTTCCATGAACTTATCTGTGATCTGGCTTGTTCGCAGTTTTGTTTTAAGCCATGGTATGGACAGAACCAGCGTAAGACATTAGGGAGGTGTCTTCCCTGCTGCCAAGGAAGTGGACAGCCCGGACCTGGGGTGGGGGGCTGGGGAGTAGGGGTGGGGTAGGGTGTGGCAGCAGGGTAAGGAAGAGAGGCTGGTGGGTAGGTGGCATGAGCGTCATGGCTCCTCATTCCAGGCTGAACTCTCACAGAGGAGTTATTTACTAGATTGAGGGCAAAACCAGAGGCAGACGGACATTTGCTCCTGCTTACCGTTTTGAACTTTGGTAGGAAGACCCCAGTACCGCATGCCCCTAAACAGCATGTGGATGCTCTTTCTGAGTAAAAGTAGGACGACTGGCTCAGGCAACCTGCGTCGGCACCCCAGATCCCTGAATGCTGTAGGGCAGAAGCTGACAAGGGGGCCCTGCTTGCAGGAGCCACCTTGGTAAATGGACTGACCCTACTGGCAAGGCCTCAGCGTCCACAGTCCTCACGAAGACAGACGGGGGCCATGGAAGAGACTTGTGAGTGAGGTGGGTGGGGAAAGGGTCCGCAGTGCCACCAGGCACTGGCCAAGCAAACAGAGTAAGTCAGAGCCCCACAAGTCCCCGCTCAGCGGAGGACACCAAGAGGTGCCAGGGACCATGGTGAGTGCTGGCTCTAAGCAGGAATCAGGCCCAAACCCCTCCTCACAGAGCATCTGCCCCTCACTGCAGGCCATCACTGAGCATTTACCCCAAGAGACAGAGTCAGTTGCTGAGAGACACCATCACGTGGAAAGTGGAAAGTGTTTTGCTGCTGCTTCCCACTGGCAACCCAGCCTGGTAGAGACGAGGGAGGAAGAGTCCCTTCGCCACAGCAAACGCGTACGGGACATTTTCTTTGCTTGAGTAAGAGTGTATGTGACTTTTGGTTCCATTACATACTCTTTAGCCGAGGGACCACAGAGATCATTCCAGAATCCTTGCAGTACCTCTCACTGGACGTCGCCTTCTCCCCACTCTTGTGGCTGCTTCTGCTGTAATAGTTTTGCAAACCTGAAAACTGGAGTGCATTGCCAATTGCCCACACTGTGTCTGGAGGCTCTGTGGAGAGTCCTATGTATACATTTTAAGTTTTCCTGGGTACATTGTCCAGAAGATTCAGTTATGTGTGAAATAGCCTTGGTTCCACACTGTTTGAACTCAGGAGAATTAACTGTAATTGGTTCTGGGAGATAAAAACTTATTTCCCCAGGAGCTGATAATTTTGAAGGGTATTTTTTATTCTGGGCTGGATGGACATAAATAATTAGATAGGTGTACAGCGTGGTATCTTTATTTCTGACCGTAGAATCCAGGTGTAGGTTGTGGCTAATGGTTCCAGGTTCATGATCAGTCTCCCTGGGTTAATAATAATTACTAACATTTGGAGGAGCATTACAGTTCCCCAGCACTTTCATGCGCATCAATCACATTGATGGTGGAGCTGGTAGTGAATGATTTGTGTCTTCAACTGCTGAGCCAAACACATTGCCAATGGAGTTTTGTCTCTTTCTAAGAATTCCTTCACGAGATTGATTCAGTGATTCAAAGCTACTTTAGAATAAGACATACAATCATAAATAGAGAAATCTTTTACCTTCTTGTTCTAGAAGATCCAAGTTTCCTATTTATGGTTATAGAAAATAAACTTTAGTTGGTATTGGGAAGTATTTTTCCTGTAATTTGACCAGGTCTCGTTTTTTTTTTCTGTGATACGAAAATTAAGGCAAATATTACTGTTCCAATGAAAGATATAAATATACACAAACACAGAAGAGGTTAAATGGCATATCTGAAGTCACTTTTCAAGAATGAGCAATTAAGACTCTGAGTCCAGCTCAATTTTTCAAATTCCTGGTAAAGATTTCTTTGAAAGCCTTATAATTCATTGAAGTTTCTAAAAGGACTGAATCATAGGTCCTGGTCTATATTTCTAAAAGTGACTAAAATTGGTCAAATTGAAAGAAGTCACATTAATCAAATCTATTTTTAGAAGTCCATTAGCGTATGGTCTTGCAAACACACATTTTCATTCCTATAAAAACCAGCTAGTGCTGTCATAAAAACACTGTCAAGATTTATTGCCTCTTCATGAGACCCAGGATTAAGCCAAAGGGATACCATGCACCCTAAACATACTCATAGCTGTTGCCGCTGAAACTCTACTCTGTAATTTGGTAAGTGTTTTAAAAAATACAACGAAATGGCTACCACATGGTGGAAAATTAGCAATCTGGGACTGGAACATCTATGTGGTATTAAATCCACATATGGAAAAAATTATCCTCAATGCCCTCCATGTGTTCAGTTGTATTAAATGAAATGCTTATAAAGCATGACATTATTTAACTTTTATAAGATTTGCCACATCTAGTAAAACTTATTACTGTTTTTTTGAAAAACTTCACACAGCTGCCTTCTGAGCTCACATCAGTCTGGTTGCCCTGTAATATACATATAATTTGTTACTGGATAGAGCACTAGACAGTCAGCAGTAGAACTGCAACCAGGATAATTCACGTAGCACTGGATGCAGTAAGGGCAGTAGGCAGTGCTGTGGTAGGTTGGTCCATAATAACCACCTTTTCCATAGAAAGTGTTTTATAAAACATGCAGGGTGAAGCATGTACCATAAATTGTTAGGAAACAATTTGACTCTTTAAAATAAATGTCTCCAAGTGTCTTGGATTTCCTAAATAAAAACGGCAGGGCCACGTGACCCGCACAGTCTGCGTTTGGGAAGGTGCGGAAGCTGTGAAGAAGCTACGTGGTCGACTTGATGCCACTGACAACAGATTTTTCTGGATGCTCTTACCCTAACTGGGATTACTCTGACGCAGGAAGATGTTTCCTGAACCGAAATGCTAGGGGCCAGCTCAATGTTAGAGGCTTTAGAACCCAGCCGTTCTCAGGAACTCTGAACGTCATTCCTCTGTCTCTGTTTCAACCAGTGTGGCTTACAACCCGCTTGTGTCAGAACACAGGGGATCCGGTCTGTATTTGAGACCTGCTGCATCTGTACATGTGCAAAACTCTGCAGAGTATACTGTCATGAGCAGTCCCGCAGGTGTACTGTCACAAGTGGTCCTGTGGGCGTGTGTCACCTCAATGCATTCACCCTTGAATCTCAGTCTGAGAGGCTGAGAGCGGGAGACCTAATTTTGATGAGACGTGAAAACCAGACTTCCCAAGCTCACTGTATCTGTACAATTTATGCAGTGTCTTCTGTTATTGACATTTAGATTCCAGCCCTGGAGAGGTGTTGTGTTTTAATTCCTTTTTTTAAAACCACAGACCAAAAGAGTTTGTCCTGCTAGTATTTTTAATAGATTGAGCTCCCAGACAGTTTAAAAACTGATAGTTGTGTGACAGGAGATAGCTAGAGAAAAGCTAGGCAGACAGACAGGGGGTCCTCTGTAGCTAACTCCCTGCAGGCCTCTCAGGCTCAGTGTTGGTAAACAGGCTCCCAGCCAGCCTCACAAGCTAAAGCTTAAGTACTCACTGCTTGGATGGAAAAGCAACCAATCAGCTCACCATTAGACCCCTACCTCCTGCCGACTGATCTATCAGAACAGCTACAGCTCACAGCTAGTGCTAGCCAATCAGCTTGGACTTAGGGCTATATAAGCTCCAGGCTTTCGCCCCCAAATGTGTAACCCCTTCAGGTTCCCTCCCAGCTTGGGAGCTTCTCTGTCCTCTCAATAAATCCTGCTTTCTCACTTTCTGACTGTCCATGTCCCTCATTTTTCCTGGGCCTGAGACAAGAACTTCGACCCTGAAGAGCTGCAACCTAAGAAGCAGGAGAGCCACCAGAAGAAGGTGAACCGCCAACGCTGAGACACCTCAGGGGCTAGGCTGCCAGCCCACCAAACCTGCAGCTCTCTCAGGGCTTGGCTTGCCAGTCTGCTAGAGCCAACACTCCAGGGACGAGGCTTGTCAGCCCACTGAATCACAGCACTCTCAGGGCTCGGCTTGCCAGCACGTTAGAGCTGCCACGCCTGGGCCTAGGCCTTCCAGCCCCTTAATGACCTTCTCTGGGGCTCGGCTGGCAGGCCCATGAAGCTGACACTCTCGAAGCCCAGGCTGACCGGAAACATCCGTATCAACTGGCTTCACACCAAGAACAGCAGAATTTGCCAACCCCAGTTCGACCCTGTGAAACACATGACTGAAGTCTGTACTGTCATCACATCCTGTGAGACGTGCTTGCTTGTTCGAGTAACATGCTCTTGCATCCCAAGAAGGTGGGCTCAAGTTGCACCTTGCAACAAGCTGGGAAGAGGCAGTGACTATGTCTAAAGAAAAACAACTGAGGCGTCTCCTAGGAGAATCTAAGCTTCTCAAAGGCTTCACATGTTTCTCTTGTCCTCAGCGGTGGCGCCACTGTGGCTTGTGTGAGAGTATCTTTGATTCTCTGGGTCTAGATCTTCCAGTAGAGCAGCAAATTGCTTTAGGCATTTAGCAGATGATCAGAGGTTCAAAGGGCTGCTAACAGTGTAACTACCTGTAAATGTCCATTTTTAAAAAATACGTTTTTTCCCCTTAGTTCTAAACTGTGTACTGATATTAATTGTGTACTGTATATTAATGTCACTCGGGAGCTGGTATAATCGTGTCTGACAAGAGCACTCCTGCAGCTATGTCCTCTACAGGGCTTCTCCACCCAGCTGTGGCTTCTCCACTCAGTAGTGGCAAAAGTCCATGCTATGTAGTTTTACCCTACAAGTTCCTCTCTTTTTTTGTTGTTGTCCATAATATTCCTTCCTTCTGTGTCACCTTATGAGGAGTGTCTCACTGCCTTGAAAGTTCCTACAGAATCACCAGAACTAGGAGGCAATTTTTTTCTCTAATGACTGCTCAGGTTGATTTTTGGAATACAAAAATATTGTTAGTCATTTTTTTCCACTACTGATGAAATGTGAATATTTACTCACCAGCAGCCAAGAGTTAACAGTGTTCAAAAATATCAGTAAAACGCACGATTCCTTTGTTTATGTTTCTGATTGAGAGTGCAGATGGATAGGTTTTGGATTTTTGGAGTCAACTGCATTTCCTACTGAAATATGTTGTTCTAATTGCCTGGAATAGGAGAGTCACCATCTAGTTTTGATTGTTACAGTTGGCCTCTGACTGCCTTGAGTCGCTATAGGAGATCATGGGTGTGGGGGCCAGTTGGATTGGGCTGTGGTTTCCTTCTCTGAAGCCAGAATCTGGCAGGATGGGGCCTTGTTGTTACTTACTAGGGCTATATGAGCGTTGGAACAGGGGAGCTCTTGTACTGAGCAAAGCCGTGCCCTCTCAGCAGGGCTGCCTTCTGTCTGTGAAGGCCCCCCCAACAGTGTTCCTGCCACCCGACTCCAGTGAGGTCTGAAACCCTCAGCCCACAGCCCAGGTGACATCTGTGTGGGCCTTTCACAGTTTGAGATGCTTGAGTGAATAGAAGATCAGAAAACACAGTATAAGGATTTGAAGTAATTGAAGAATACTAATTAGGAAAATAATAAAACAGTTCAGATGTTATTTTATTTGTCAAGATTAGGATTGGCTAATTATTGATTAATCAACAATCAGTCACTTGATATGTAAAAATTATATGGTTGTGTGTATATAAAAATATATATTTATGCATATAAATGTTACACACATTATTTGAGCTTTATAAGTGTACACATATGTTTGTCTGCCAATCTTTTTTATTGCTACATAATATATGTACACATTTAAGGGGTTCACATGATATTTTGTCACATGCATAGAATATGCAATAATCAAGTCAAAGTATTTGGGGCATCCATCACCTCGATTAATTTTTTTTTTTTGTAGAATTCTAAAATCTTTCCTGACACCTCAAGTATTTATTATTTCTGTATGTTGTGAACATTTCAAGTCTTCTAGCTGTTTCGAAGTACAGTAATTCTCTTACATGTGAATTAGTTCTGCTCCAAGAGTGTGTCCATAAGTTCAGCAAAGTTAGCCTAGGTACCCAACTAACACAATCGACTATATAGTATTGTACTGTAAAATGTTTATAATACTTTTTATATAAATAGTTTATAAAAAACAAGCAAATTAAATAAAACATTTTAATCTTACAGTATAGTACCTTGAAAAGTACAGTGAGCTATCTTATATGATTGGACATGCAAATGCATGTTTGCATCTTTGAAAGTTCGCTACTTGAAAGTTTGTGTGTAGGGTATTTATTGTATACCATCTAATGTTGTTAGGTTTTGAAGTAGGCCTTGGGCAAGACCTTATCTTTAAAAGTTGCTCAGTTGATTGTAATCCTCATTGTCTTTCTTTCAGAAAGCACAATCACAATGCATTATCCATTCTTTCCAATGAAATGATAACTTAAAAAGTTACTTGCAGAGCACCCTGAGGGCAGACTTCTTATGGGGTTATACCTAATTTGATGAATATTTTTTAAGAGACTCCACCCCTACTGAACTGTTTCAGAACAATCACCTTAGTTTTTACTAATAGAAAACAATTATTCTCTTCTGTACTCTTATTTTATTAAAAGTTTCAATATTGCACATTTCTTACTTTAAAAAAATTAAAATTGTAACCAGCACAAACAGGCTTGAGTACAAAGTAAACTTGGTACCAAGCAACACCTGGGACAGGATTGAGGCAATTGCACTAATGCTTGACTCAGGAAGTTGGTGTGGCTCAGCATGCATTGCTGAGGAAGTGGAGAGTGTGGTTAACTGAGGGAACTGGGTTACAGGAACATCAGCTAAGAGAGCATCTGCTGCATGTAGGAGGGTACTGGTATCTACTGACTACCTCTGTGGTAGAGTCCCACAACTTAGAAAAGAGGTATCCTGAGGAGGGCAGTGGGATCCATGTGCTGTGACTTCTGGCTCTCCTGTGACTCACACCCCATGGAAGTCAGCCAGGGAGCAGAGGCCAGGATGTGGACTGGGTCAAAGTCAACATTCTTGAGCCTTACTCATTCTGCCCAAGTCCTATCAGGCAATAGACTCCAGTATGCCATCACCATTCTGTATATGAAAATAATTGAAACTTGACAGCCACATTGAAAAACGATATTAGTTGAAGAATGGAGCTGGGTACAACATCTGGTTTTGGTAAAGTCTGGCCTTTGTGCCCCATTTTATAGCTAAGCTGACTGAAGCACCACGAGGTCATGGCTTGTTCAGGGTCAGCTCGTCGGTCAATAGCTTGGCTGCCATATGATCCCCAAACCCTCGTAACTTTTAGCCCTGTATTTTAGCTAATAAGCTATGTGTCCTGCTGTAGAATATTCCACACAACATCCCAGATGTGCATTGAGAGAAATCCTCTGTGACCCAGCTAACATCGAGTCCCCTTAGGACTTTCTGATTATTAAATGTTCTTGGCGACCTCTTCTACAATGTAAGTGCATTAACCCAGATGTTATGAGGATTTCCCCCCATGACAGTGTTATAAGATTTTCTTATGAGGTCACTTCCTAGGACAGCAGGGATTTAACAGCTGCCACAATAGGCAATGAAGCAGGCAACATGTGGCTTTGCTTCAGTCTGTCATTCTAACCAATGAAGAATTTATATGGGTATGATTTCTGATACAGCTGATGTAGTTTTTTTTCGCTTGTTTTTGGGCTTTGGTTTCACCTTGAAAACATCCTCTCTGAACATCAGAAGTGCACTTTGTCCCTTAGTAGTCCATCAATTTCTAACATTTCTGACTCCTAGTCATGGGAATTTCAAAATCAGTTGCGTTAGAAACGAAGCTTTTCACTTTTAATGATGCATTCAGAGGAAGGCCAGTTTTCCCTGTTTTCTATGTTGTCTTCATCCCATTAATGATTATCAGCCCTGATAAAAACCATCTCTTCTCCTTAAAAAAAAAAGTACCACAAACTACATTGCTCATTGCCTCTTAAAGATTCCGATCTTTCGGTAACATCCCTTGTGAGAGAACGTGTTGATTATAGGTGCATAGTTCTCCAAACCATCACTAATGAAATTTTATTTCCATTGAGGGTGACTGGTGACTTTGAGTTTGGGCCTCAGTAGTGTGACTCAACACAAGACATATCTTCAGAAATACGGAACTTTATGGGCATTCCATTATTAAAATTAAAAATACACTAATTTGTTAATTTTTTTCCAGCAGTATGTTTATGAACTCACTGTGTCCTTTTTCTTCCCAACACAGTTTATGAACTTTCTAAGTCTTCTATTTTTTTTTTTTTAACAGAACCACGTCTCCCCGACACTTTCCAGTTCTGTAGATGATCATCTGAAACAAATTTGACTGAGTCTGGTTTAACAAAGAGCAGTGTAGACTAAACTCTGCCCTTCGTTTTTTTTTTTTTCTTTCCCCATTCATTTGCTAAATATGTGTAGTTGGTAGTTTGTCTCTTCAGAATCACTGTTGGTCTTTTTAACCACAAGGAGCACACAGAGAAAGAATGATGGTCAGAGGTACTTGAAAGCCAGGTGGTGGGTGAGGATGGCTGCCTGGCACAGGCCCTCAGGATCAGCTCAGCCTGTCCCTGCCGGTGGTTCTGAGAAAGTCTGGGTGGCACAGTGGGACAGACAGCCTCTGTTTCCAACCCTAACACAGGATTAGTTTTGGAGTCTCATGGAGTCAAGGTGTGTTTGAGTAATATCTACAAGCTGTATCTGTCACTGCATCACTTTGGGGCTTTTGGAAATCACTTCAGTTTTTTTTTTTCCTGTCTTGTTCTATGGGTTATATTCTGGAGAAGCATGACAAACGTTAAAATAATAGAAGCCAAATTTAAGTTTTTTATGTTAATAGTATAATAAGGAACTCTTCCCTTTTTAATATAAGAAATGAATTTAATCATTCTTCCTTCCCTTCCTTTATTCTATCTTTAAGAAAATAATATTGAGTACTGATTATATGCAAGGCATAAATTACAGAGGAAAATAATAAATCAAGTATCTTATTACATGTTATATAGTATGGATTTTAAAATTGTGACTATCAATTAAATAGATCAACTCAGTCATTAGCCAGCAATAATCATATTTAATTAAATAGTGCCTCAAAGTGTACTATATAGTCTGGCTAATTTTAGAGTTTTCATCTCCATCAGTTTTTCATATTTTGATAATGAATCAACTTAATCGTCAAAACTGATAAATGATAGCTATGAAATTCAGAAGGACTTACTTGGAGAGTTTAAAGGAGAAAATCTCACTTATTTTCTTGATTCCAGAAGTGTTTGTTCATTGTAGAAAAATTTAAAAATTCTAAAAAAGATGAGGAAGGAAATAAAAATCATGCATAATTTTCTTACTCAGAGATAGCTACACTAATAATATTTTGGTACGTTCCTTTGGTCTTTGTGTCTGTATGTATATGCCAAGAAAAAGCTAGAAATATCACTATGTGTATGTGTGTGTGTGTGTGTGTGTGTATAGTAAAACAAAGTTGAGATCACACACTATATATTGATTTTAAACATTTTAAAAAATTTAATATATCATGAGCATTTCCCTTTGTTGATAAAGTTTAATGAACATGATTTTTAATGGACTACAGGATATTGCATTATATAAATATTCATACTTTAATTCCTTATTTTTGGACAAGACATTAAGGCTATTTTAAAATTTTAACTAGTATAAATAACTTCCAATTAAGTATCTTTATATATAAACCTTTGTGTATGTATTTGCTTATTTATAGACTGTTTCTAGAAGAAAAGGGATGATTATTTTTTAAAGCTTTTTATTTCCTTCTACTATATCTTGATTAGGAATGGATGAAAATAGTTGCATTCTATATCTCTTTTAATTTTGGATCTCAAAGTTTAAAATTATTTCTTTTGGAGAAGAGTTAGTCAGATTATGGAAATATCAATGGAAGTTCAGATTTTGGAAATATTCTGTGGAATATTATGGAAATAATCTGTGTTCAGATTATGGAAATATCAATAGAAGTTATCTAAGAGAATTTTAAAATTTGATAACTGAATCTTGAAAATAATTTTCAGTTAAATGTGTGTTATTCACTTCATTAGTGACAGTATATTGTTATATAAACTGATCAAACCAGCAAAATCCTTGAGACATTGAAACTGATTTTAAGGTCTTAAAAGTTTTATTTCAAATCTAACTATCAAAATGTTAAATACTTCCTGCAAAATTTCTTACAGAAGTTTGTTTAGTTTCTACTTAAACACTTCCAGGAACTGGGCATTTTCCACTTCACTAGGTACCCTTATAATTGGTCTTCATTTGTGTAGAATAGGCTGTGTTTGCTGGCCCACTTCTGGATCTTTGAAGGTGATACAGGCAGACTTCATAGCAAATGTATCATGTTGTGGTTTGCCTTTTCCATAAATTGCATGCAGTGCATATTATTGTCATTTCATGTTTTAAAATTTGTAATTAGCTGGGCACAGTGGCTCATACTTATGATCCCAGCATTTCGGTAGGCCTAGGCAAAATGATTGGTTGAGCCCAGGAGTTCAAGACCAGCCTAGGCAACATGGTAAAACCTCTACTCCACAATAAATAAAAAAAATTAACTGGACGTGGTGGCACGTGCCTGTAGTCACAGCTACTTATAAGGCTGAGGCAGAAGGATTGCCTGAGTCCAGCAGGTAGAGGCTGCAGTAACCGTGACTGTGTCACTGTACTCCAGCTTGGGTGTCACAGAGAGACTCTGACCAAAAAAAAAAAAGAAAGGAAGAAAAAAAAAATGTAATTAGCTGGAGACAATTAAAAAAAAAAACTCATAAAAATATTGGCACTAAACATGTGAGTTTCAAGTTATCTAATTTTGGTGTTATATATGACTATGTAAAATCCTAACTATGCCATTACCTTCTAGAATGATGGATGTGCGATAAAGAGAATATCTTCTTGGACCATTTATATTCCCTGCAATATATTCCTATAATATGAACACTGGAAATGTGTCAAGTTTCCTGGTATGTAGAATTCTCGAATGATGCAGTATGTTTGTGGTGCTGGCAAACAAAGCCTCCTTGTATATTGTTCAGTGCTGCTGTGATCATAGTACTTTGTATTTATAAATTATTGCACAAACCTTATCTTTTTTGAATTCCTATATAATCTTGAGAAGTAAATATAGTAATTATGTTGTTGATATTATTAAGTATAAATATACCTTTCCAATTTTAAGGATAAAGAGGCCAAGTGTCTTGGCAAAAGTCATACAGCTAATTAAGGTTAACTAATGTCAGCGCTGAAATTCAAGAACAGAATTTTTTATTCCACATTTTGTGCCTTTTCCGTCTCTTGATTTAATATAGTACTGTGCATGGCTCATTGTTTTTGACTTAATGTTCTCTCATCCTACATGATGCTATGAAGTAGAGACTTAAGAGTCCTGTATGGACCTTACAATTTTTCCAATCCAAGGTCTGGTTAAACAGCCCTGTGGATTTGCGTTTGAGTCTTTTTTTTTTTTTAAGATGTGTGCATTTGTGTACTATGTCCACGTGCCAGAATAAGTTGTTTATATTTGCACACTTTTTTCTTTTAATTTTTTTAATTTTAAAGATGTGGGGTACAATTCAGGGTTAGGTATGCAAATGTTCATTATGCAGTTACCCTTGTTAATGAGGTATACTCCCCTCCTTCCTCAGGCAGATTCCCACTACTGCCAATCCCACTTTCCTGTTCCCCTCCTGGCAGTTTCCCATGACTTATAGTATTCTTATTGTATTATGATAATTGTTCAAGGTCTACTTATGAGTGAGAACATGTGATACTCAGTTCCTTGTTTCTGTGAAAGATCACTCAGTATTATATTATTATAATAACCTAAGTCTGTCCAGGTAGAGGCTGCAGTAACCGTGATTGTGTCACTGTACTCCAGCTTGGGTGTCATGAAGTTCGTGATTTTGTTCTTCTTTATAACTGCATAATATTATATCGTGTATATGTACCACATTTAAAAAATCCAGTCCTCTTTTGATAGGCAGCATGGTTGGTTCCATGCTCTTGCTATTGTGAACAATGCTGAAGTAAACATACATGTGCTGGTATATTTTTTATAGAATGATTTGAGTTCTTCTGGGTATCTTCTCAGTAGGGGGATTGCAGGGTTGTATGGATGGTCGATTTTTAGATCTTTTAGGAATTGCCACACTGTTTTCCAGAGATTGTACTAGTTTGCACTCCCAACAACAGTGTAGAACTGTTCCCTTTTCGCCACATCCTCTCCAGCATCTGTTGTTTTATGAGTCATTGATGAAAGGCATTCTGACTGGAGTTAGGTGATAGCTCAGTGTAGTTTTTATTTGCATTTCTTTGATGACTTGTGAGGCTGAGCATTTTTTCATGTATCTGTTGGCTGCTCATATGTCTTCTTTTGAGAACTGTCTATTCATATCTTTTGCCCACTTTGCAATGGGGCTGTTTGTTGTTTTCTTTTCCGCACGTTTGAGTTCCTTGTAGATCCTAGATGTTAGATCTTTGTCAGACATTCAGTTAGCAAACATTTTTTCCTGGTCTGTGGGCTGTCTCCCTGCTCTCTTGATGGTTTCTTTGGCTTTGCAGAAGCTTATCAATATGATGAGGTCCTACTTGTCTTTCTTAAATCTTATGACAAGGACACTTAGGTTTTTGATCAGGAATTGTTTGCCAGTACCAATTTCCATAAGGGTGTCTCCTGCATTTTCTAAAGTTCTTATAGTTTGAGGTTTTACATTTAGGTCTTTGATCCATTTAGAGTTAATTTTTGTGTATGGTGATAGGTAGGGAACTTGTTTTAATCTTCTGCATGTGGTCAGCCAGTTTTTCCATCACCATTTACCGAATAGGTTTTCCTCTCCCCAGTGGTTGGCGGTAGAGACTTTGTTGAAGATGAGGTGGTTGAGAAATTGAGGTTTGCTTCTGGAATCTCTACCCTGTTCCATTGGTCTATATGCCTGTTCTAGAACCAATACCAGGCTGCTTTGATTATTGTAACTTTATAATAGAATTTAAAGTCTGGGAGTGTGATACCTCCTGCTCTGCTTTTTTTGTTTTTGTTGAGGATTATTTTGGTGATTCATGGTCGTTTATGTTTCCATACGAATTCCTGTATGTTCATTTCCAGGTCTGAGAAGGATGTTGCTGGCAATTTAATGGATATTGCATTAAATCTGTAGATTTCCTTGGGTAGGATGGACATATTAACAATGTTGATTCTTCCAATCCATGAGCATGGAATATTTTTCCATTTGTTTGTGTCATCTTTGATTTCTTTGAGCAAAGTTTTGTAGTTTCCATTGTAAAGTTCTTTCACATCTCTGGTTAGGAAGATGCTAAGGTATTTGATTTTTTTTCTGACTATTTTGAATGAGGTTGTGCTTTTTATTTGGGTTTCTGTTTGCTTGTTGTTGGTATATAGGAATGGGACTGACTTTTGTACATTTATTTTATACCCCGAGACTTTGCCAAAGTCCTTTTTCAAATTTGCACACATTGTATCAGCAGGAAAGAATAAAAACCAAAATCTTTCTTGTTGGAGCCCGTTGCTTGTCACACCTATCAGAGAGAGCCTGGAGGAGCTGGTGACTGACAAATGGCAAGTACATGCTGACACTGGGCACCTTCGCTGTGGATGAAGAAAAACACAGTCTGGTTGGAGAGGCCAAAAAGGACCCCATTTATGTCCAATCTGTGTTTCTTTATTTCCATACGCTGCACATTTATAAACAGTGGCATTTAGACGGTGGAAAGAAGAGAAAACATAGAATGCTTGAGCCCAGCACGACCTTTCGGCTCTTTGAACAAGTCTCCAGAGTGAAGGTAAAGGTCATTTTGGATGTGAAGTATCAAGACTTTTGTTAGTCCATGAATCAGAATTTTATTTTAGCCTCACTCTTTATGCTGGAACCCTAGGGTGTAGTAAAGCAGAGTTCTAATCAAAGCAGCATAATGACATATAATCTAAAGATGAAAAGGTTTATAGGTTAGCTTTCAAAACAGACAGGTGTTTTGTTATTTTAAGAATAAAATTCTCTGACAAGTTTCTTTTGTAGTTGAATATGCTCTGTAAGATGTATTTATTCACAGAGCTTCAGGCAGTCGCATAGTAGGACACTTAAAGGCAACATAAATAGAATGAAAATGGGCTCAGAAAATTCTTCACATTGAAGGCAATGCAGGACAGAGCCACACTGTGCTCTGGGATGCAGATCTTCATTCCTTTGTATGTGGATGAACTAATTTAACTCAATTTGTTTATTCATATAATCAGCAATTATTTATTGAGTGCTGACTATGTGTTAGGAGCATTATGCAGTCTCATACCTTACCCAGTCCTTTACAGGGCAAGTCAGTGAGAATATTTAGGAAGTGAAGGAGTAACCATGAGTTGAAAAAGAAATGTACCAGATGATCGCATTGAGTTTTCTGCACAGCACCATGTTCCCAGGCTCATTGCTTCCCAGAACACTTTTCAGCTAGATTTTAATTGTGGAAATTTAAGTCTCTGATTCAAGACTTAAAAAGATATTAGATTCAGATCCTGTGTTTCTCAATCCTTATCCATGTTACTGTTCACTTTTGAAAGTGAAGAACTATTATTTGGTTTAGTCATTGCATCAGTGGAAACTGTCTATGGAACTGGAGTTTAGAAAAAATTCTATGACACTATCATTTATATGTTATACAGCTTCTATAGCTTACAAATGAATAAAATGTCTAAGACTTCAATTTTGCTGGCAAAAATAAAAAATACATAAAATGTAGATATTTTTAAACTCTGACAATAGCACATGTTTACTTATGCAAATTTATGTTTTGTTCTGAAGTTTAATTCTAAACCTTTGTCATCAAGGTCTGAGGTTTATCCTGAGTCATCTTTTAGTGTCTGCTGTGATGTACAACATCATAATGACACATGCTTTTTATGACCAACATCCTGCTCTGGACCACTCAGTAACAGGAGAGACACTGACTGCTATGTGGTGAAAACATCTTAAAGAATACTGTGTCTAAACTTGTCTCACTTTGTTTGAATCATGAATCTTTGAAAGGGTAGACAGCTTAATGCAGCTTTGGTGGTGGTTGTTTGGAGCCTGAGTGATGGTTCTTCACAGACTCACAATAACGTTACTCTGTTAGATCAGAAAATCTTGTCACCTCTTCCAGGAGATCGGCTATGATTGTACAGTGTAGGCAGTGACAAGGTGTAACCTCAGTTACAACAGTACCTTGAAGACTTCTTTTGATATAGATTTAAAACGTTATTCTTTATTTCATAAGTGGTGAAATTTTAAAAAACTGATCTTAGAAGTCAAGGAAAATAGGACAATTAAAACAGAGGTGGTCATCTTGTTTCCTAGGAAGATAATGGGCTAGATACAGGAGTTGATGAGTCAGGTTGATACCTGCATGATGTCTGAAAGTTGTTTAGTTAAATTTGACTCTTCTGAGAGCATGTATATAAATGTTTGTGGTTGACTGCTTTTATATATTCTACTACAGTTTGAAGACACCATCAACCAAGAACCATTAAATGAATGTTATCCATTTGCAAAAACACAGAAACAAAATGTGGATCTAGCAAGACAGATTTTTAGAGAAATTAATAATTTCTACTACCACGAGTGTTTTTGGAAAATAATGATGAAACCAAACCAAAACACATTTTTTTCTCTTAGTAAAAAATTACAGCTCATATTCACAAGTTTAAAAAAATACAATATGTATTAAGTAATACATACACTTAATATTAAGTATACTTAATATTTTTTGCATTCAATAACATACATCAACTATCCCAGAAGAAAAAGAAAGAAAACCCAAAGGTTTTATTACGATACTTATTAAAAATAGTGTGCACATAGAGGCAATATTGCTGGTTCTCTAGCAGTGATTGAATAGCAGCGCCTAAGAAAAATTTGCACATGAACACAATTCTTACAGTTTTTTATTCTAGAAGTTATAGAAAAGTCACATAATGCAAGTAACTTTTTCCCTCCTGATCCTTTTGAAAATAAATCACAGATCTGATGTCCTATCACTTTTTTTTAAAAGCAAGATTTATTGAGAGGACAGAAACGCTCCCACAGTGGGAGGGGACCCGAGGGGGCTGCCTGCCCCATCAATTCTGAGTACTCTATGGTGTATTTCCTGTAAACAAGGACATTTTCATCTGCATTCTCAAATAGTCATAAAAATCAGAAAATTAGCATTGATACATTTCTACTATCTAATTTGCAGGTGCCATGCAAGTTTGCTAATTGTCTCAACACTGTTATTCATGATAACAAAAATATCAAGCTCAGAATCTCCTAGTATATCTAGTTATCAGTCTTCTTCAGTCTAGAAGAGTTCCTCATGCTTTCCTTGACCCTCACTATCTTTTTACTTTTGAAGATTAAGGGCCAGTTATTTTGTAGAATGTCCTCAGTTTGGATTTGTTTAATGTCTCCTCATAATCATATTCATGATATGCATCTTTGGCAGAAATACCACACAAGTGACGCTGTGTTCTTCTCATTGCATCAGATCTGTGGCATGTAATTTTGATTCGTTCCGCTACTGATAATGTTTAGTTCAGTCTTCTCCACTAACGTTACTCATTTTTTTCCTTTGTAATTAACAAGTACTTGGTGGTGAGGTATTTTGAATATATAAAAATATTGCATTCCTAATCAAACTTTAATTGATTTATATATGTATTTATAGCAGTGTAGATGAATGGTTTTCTATGTTATTCAGTGGATTATAATCTGTTGCTATCATTTATTGGATGCTGATTTTTTTTTCTTCTGGCTTTTGCTAGTGGGAGTCCTTTTAAGTTGGCTTTTTGATTTTCTAGCAATCATACCTCTGTGTGAACATCCCTCTTACGCCACCTGGCCTCTGATACTGGAATTGATTTCATTCTTGTCCTGCCTCTGGGATGCTTTCTGCACTAGCACTGTGCTGTGAGTCACCTCACTCCATCCCCACCCCCGCATTGGTGCCATAGAAGTCTTTTCTGCTCAGTTCAATCTAGTGGCTTTCAGACTGGATTGCTCAGCAAAGGAAGAGGAAGATGAACTTCAGTATTTTCTTTCAGATTTTCATTAATTTATTAAAAAATGTTTTTTTCAGCACCAATATTTTTCTGGGTAATATCTTGGTCTAGTAGACATACAGACAAGACATAGTTTTCTCTTTTGGAAGCACAAAATCTAGCAGAAAATATAAAACCTGAGCACAACCATCTGAAGTTAATGGTTGCTGGTGTTCCGATGGGGGGATGAGAGCAGGGACACAAAAGGCCATTGTGCATGCCTGTGAGAAACAAACTCACCGTGCAAAATCAAAGGATGGACACAGAAACATGGAGTGCAACAGAAGGGAGACTTTAATGGTGGTCTCGCAGGAGCGGGTGTCTGGTGGGCAGGCACACCAAAGCAGGAAGAATCAGCACTTGTATTCCTAAAATGCACATTCCTCTCCTGGTTCCTCATTGGAGGAATACTTGTAGGCATTACACGCTTTGCCATAGGATGCCTACATGATACGGGTTGATTGGTTTTACAGAATTATCTCATTTACATGTTCTGTTTGCCAACTGGCTTACAGAATTATTATTCCGATTGGATTCTGCTAAAGGTTTAACCATGTAGCCCGCCAAAGTAAAAAGCCCATGAAAAGGAAGCACAAAGAAGCAAGAAGTAACTCAGCAAAGGCATTTAAACATGGCTCAGCATTTATTTTGAAAAGAAATCATTCTATTTCTTACAATGCCTTCCCCTCCAGCATTAAAATAAAGGAAAATCTTGAGTTTCTTCAGTGGTAATTCTGGTCGCCTAACTAGCCTTGAAAGTAAATATGCAATTTGATCAGCAAGAAAGATAATCACAGCTTAAAACAATAGCCAAGGAAGCTAGATTCACAAGATGTTTGTTTCTCTCTAGAAACTAAAGATAGCATATGTCTCTGAGTTGTTTTTAAAAAACCAGCATTTGCTGGCAGGTAGATCTCATATAAGGAGGAACTGGGGACTGAACTCTGACCAGTGTTCCTTGTCCTAAGTTTCTCTCTAAGAGGCCTGGAGAATGTCACAACCATGAGCCAGAGCTAACATTCTTATTTATTTATTTTTTCTACCAAATATTTTTGCCAAGTTTTTAAACAAAGCTTCTCTTCTTTATCCAATTGCATATCAGAAAATCTTTGAATGTAGCTTTGACCTGGAAGCTTCTGCTTGAAAATAATCCACCCTTTTAGGCCCAAACCAATGTGTAGCCACCAGTGCTGGTGTATGAGTTTGCCAGTAGCTTCTGTTTTCCTGAAATTTATCCCACCTTTTAACACACTTGCCAGCCAGCCACTGGGGAGGTCAGGACTTAAGCATGAGCTGCCCCGGTTCTCCTTACTTGGTGCCCTGCAGATCAACGCTTCCCTTTCTCCCTGTGCAGACTCGGTCTTCAGTTTGCTGACACATCCCCTAAGGTGAAAGGAAGTGAGTATGAGAGCACAGGACATGGCTCAAAGCTGTGGCTTTTATGGAACAGATCAAAGACATACTCCCCTGGAAGTAACTGAGGCTTGCCAAGGGTCAGTCAAGTACCTTGTGGCCTAGGGGGAACCTGATCCAGGTAGGGGCAGGACCGAGTCCTGTCTCTGGTTGCTGGAGAGGAGATGGCATGAAGGGCAAGCTGGGCCACTGAGGTAGGGTCCCTGAGAGCAGGTTGAGGAAATCCAGGGCCAGGCAGCACTGCTGTATTTGAAAAGTGTCATCCTGATCAAGGAAAGGCTCGTGGTAGGAAGTGGCATCTGAGAGGGGTTTAGACCTCCTGTGCACTGGTGTGGTGAGCGTATCCCTGAGGCCCTCGGAGCGATTTTTTAGAACACTTCCACTTTCTCCTCTGTTATAAACTTACCCTGAGACAAGGAAGAGTTACCAGTTTGAATTGAGTGTAAGAGAATAATAATAACAAATCATAATGGGTAAAGCTGAGCCTCTCTTGTATTACAGTCACTGTTCTAAATGATCCCCCATGTCATAAGTCTTTAATTATCACTGGTTATTCCCATTTTCCAGATGAGGAACTTCACGTACAAGGATATTAAGTATAATAACTTGTTAAGGTCACGCTAAATAGGGTATAGGTGGGCAATGAAACACAGTAGTCTGACCTTGTATTCCACATTCTGTGGTATAGCTCACTATGCTACACTGGGAAAAGGGAAAAATGTGGGGTAGACAAAGTATTGGCATCTCAAAATATTATCCACTGCATAAATGAGGTCAGTTCAGGGCCTGGAGTTTGGCATATGTGCAAGAAAAATTTAAAAAATAAATAAATGTGACCGGACTCAGTGACTCAGCCTGTAATCCCAGCACTTTGGG
This sequence comes from Carlito syrichta, assembly GCF_000164805.1. Taxonomy (NCBI): domain Eukaryota; kingdom Metazoa; phylum Chordata; class Mammalia; order Primates; family Tarsiidae; genus Carlito; species Carlito syrichta. The sequence continues at coordinate 130,631 of NW_007259797.1, forward strand.
AGGCCAAGGCGAATGGATTGTCTGAGCCCACGGGCTCAAGACCCACCCGGGCAACTTGGCGAGACCTCGTCTCTACAATAAATCAAAAATTAGTCAGACGTGGTAACACATGCCTGTAACTCCAGCTACCTGGAAGGCTGAGGTGGAAGGATCATCAGAGCCCAGCAGGTCGAGGCTGCGGTGGCCAGGAGCATGCCACTGCACTCTAGTCTGGGCGACAGAGTGAGACACCAACTCAAAATAAAAATAAAAATAAAAAAATAAAGAAATGAATGACATCTCTTGCATCACTTACTCTTTTTGCAAAGATGGTTTTAGAGCATGGGTCCCAAGCCCCTGGGCCATGGACCAGGCCTCATAGCAGGAGGTGAGGGGCAGGTGAGCACGTGAAGTTTCATCTGTTATATATAACTGCTCCTTGTTGCTAACATTACTGTCTGAGTTCCATCTGCTGCCAGATCAGTGGCGGCATTAGATCCTCACAGGAGTGTGAATCCTGTTGTGAGCTGCACGTGTGAGAGATCCAGGGTGCGTGCTCCTTGTGAGAATCTAATGCCTGACGATCTGAGGGGGAGCTGAGGTGGCGATGCTAGTGCTGGGAAGTGACTGCAAATACAGGTTAACGTCAGCAGCCAGGTTTTGTTGCACAGAGACCATAAAAATCCACTGCTTGCAGAGTCATCTCAAAGCCCTATCAGTGAGTGGCAAGTGAGTTGATGGACTTCAATTGTACACCTGCATCTGGGGGCAGGTTTTAAGTCAGAATCTGACACTTACTTTAGTCCATGCGTGGCCAGCCCATCGTTTTATTTACCACTTTTGTCTGTGACTCTTTCCTGAACTGCACACTTGTCTCAGTCACAGTTTTGGTAAGTCCACAAGCTAACCCTAGCCAAATGAGTAAAAAACAAACACCACCAGAGAGCTTCTTTGAAGCATTATGGTGAATTTTATAATTATTTCATTATATATTGCAATGTCATAATAATAGAAATGAAGTGCACAATAATTGCCGTGCACTTGATTCATCCTGAAACTGACCCTCCACCACAGCATCCTGGACCATGGGAAAATTGTCTTCCACAAAACCAGTCCCTGATGCCAAAAAGGTTGGGAACTGCTTTTTTATAGCATTAGACTTCTGTCTTGCTTTTGACTTTGGGTAGCTCAGAATTAAGATGATCTTTGAGTAGTGTGTTATAGTTTCTCACACAAGAATTTGAGAAACACTAGAAGAACATGCCTGGCTTCATTTTTGAAACATCGTGGCAAATCTTTTGCTCTTAGATCATGAGCACTTCTTTATCAACAGATTTAATTACTTCAAATATTCCTTTACAATAGGTCTTTCTCTCTCGACTTATTCTGCATAAGGCAGGCCTGGACAGTTTCCTGAGGGTTTCAGTTGGTGACAACCGGTGCCCCAGGCGTCTACCTTGGTCTGTGTGCAGCAGCCACATACCTGTCAGAATCGAGTGCTCTGGGGTCTGTCTTTGCCCTCCCCTGAGCTTATTGTATCAAAAAGTCTGCTTTTTTGGAGAAGTCAAGAATGCCTTGCTTCATCTCCGTGATGAGAGTCAGACTGCCCATTAAAAGAATGGTTCTGCTTTCTGAAAGACTGAGTAGATTGGCGTGTTAGAGGGAATTCCAGCTGGTTAATTTAGTGTGCTGAAAAGAAAGATTCAGCATAAGAATGCATTCTGGCAGTGGACCCACCACATTTTCAGTTGATTGTGAATGGGAGAGATTTTCATTGCATTAGGGACGTTGCTTTCCTGTACTGTGTTGTTCTGACACAAGAAAACATGTGAGAATATGCAAGTTGGCCCTGGTATCTTAGCTATATTCATGAACATGTTCAAAACAAGTTGAATCAGAACCAAACAGGCCACATGCTTGCTGATTAATTAAAAATAAAATTATTATTAGTATTTGAGTCAAAATCTCACTCTGTCACCCAGGCTGGAGTGTAGTGGCAAGATCATGGCTCACTGCAAGCCTCAACCTCCTGGTCTCAGATGATGCTTTCACTTCAGCCTCCAAGTAATTGTGACTACAGGCACGCACTACCACCCAGCTAATTTTTTAATTTTTGAAGAGATGAGATTTTGCTGTTGCCTAGGCTGGTCTTGAACTTCTGGACTTAAGCAATTCTATTGTCTTGGTCTGCCAAAGTGCTGGGATTGCAGGCGTGAGCTACCATGTCTGGCCTAAAAGTAAATTCTGAATGAGAATTTTAAATTATTTCCTCTTTCAAAGTTTTTTTTTTCTTTTAAAAAAGTTCTTGGGTCAGGCTCGGTGGCTCAGCCTGTAATCTCAGCACTTTGGGAGGCTGAGGTGAGTGGATTGCCTGAGCCCACGGGTTTGAGACCCACCTGGACAACTTGGCAAGACCTTGTCTCTACAATAAATCAAAAATTAGCTGGGCATGGTAGTGCACACCTGTAGTTCCCGCTACTTGGAAGGCTGAGGCGGAAAGATCGGTGTAGCCTAGCAGGTCAAGGCTGCGGTGGCCAGGAGCATGCCACTGCACTCCAGTCTGGGCAACAGAGTGAGACTCCTACTAAAAAAAAACAACGTTCTTGTTTCCCAATTTTATTTCCGTTTGTGTCTAAGAAAATCATCTGGAGATTTGGAGAGAGCTTTAGCTAAAACAAACAAAAAACAAAAACCCATCAAAACAAAAATCCCTAAACTTTAGAAAATTGTTTATTTTCTGGGTTATTTTTTCCCCAGTGGCTTAATGTGAATAAAAATGTATGTAAATCTTCTGCAGACCTGGGCAATTCTTCAGGGCAGTTGTCCTCTATGCAATGACTCAGCAACTCAGATGGCTTTAAACTTGTTGCTCTACCAACTCAAAACCCATGTTCTTGGATGAAGAGAAAGGGAAGTTCCAGTGTTATGTAGAGGCATTTACAGCTTCACCCTACAACTGACATATGCCACATCACTTCTGCTTCACTGACTGAAGGTCTGATATTGACCATACATAGACTGCAGGCATCTCAGAAGCCTCACCTTCCAACTGCCCAGAAAGTAGAGAAGAGCTGGATATTGCTGAACACTAGTAATGGGTGCTATCCAGTCATGCTTAACAGATATCCACACCATCCACATAGTACATGATCCAAACAAATATATACAGCCTCCAAGTGTGCTCCTCCCACCTATTACAACTAACAAAGTGAAATGCCTCCTGGTTGGCCTCAATACCATTAGTGTGTACTCTCCTAAGTCCACCCCCAGCTGCCAAACTAGTCTTTTCCCTTCAATACCACTCAGGGGTGATACCTATCTAGGGTCAAAAATAAAATAACAAATTCAGTGATACTTGGGGTGGGCATCAGTGTCCCCGAGGTTCAAAATTCATTAATTCTATTTCCAACACTCTCCATTGCTTTATGCATATCCAAGTTTCTGGTATCATATTTCTTCTTCCTAGAGAGCTCTCTTTAATATTTCTTATAGTGTAGTCTGTGGGCAGTGAATTCTCTCAGGTTTTTTTGTGTCTCAGAAAGTCTTTAGTTGATCTTTATTTTTTGAACAATATTTTTGCAAAGAATAGAACACAGATGACAGTTTTTTCTTTCAGCACTTTCAAGATATCATGCCACTGAATTCTATATTGCATGATTTCTGATGAGAAGTCTACTGTAATCCTTCCTTCCTTCCTTCCTTCCAAGTTGGAGTCTCCTCCCATCACCCAGGCTCGAGTGCAGTGGCACGCTCAGGGCCACCCCAGTGTCGACCTGCTTGGCTCTGGGGATTCTTCTGCCTCTGCCTTCTGAGTAGCCAGAACTACAAGCATGTGCTACCATGCCCAGCTAAGTTTTTGATTTACTGTAGAGACGAGGTCTTGCCAAGTTGCCCAGACTAATCTTGAACCTGTGGGCTCAGGCAATCCACTCACCTTGGTCTCCCAAAGGGTTGGGATTACAGGCTGAGCCACCAAGCCCGGCCCTTTGGTCCTTTTAAAACAATGTGTAAGGACTATAATAAGTCTGAGATTTTATCCTACTTGCAAGTCAAAAATTTAGCCCACCATAGTTTTATAGAAGCTGGAGGAAGGCAAGAGCTGCAGAGTCAGAAAAAAGTTAGTTAACTTTGTTACTCATGGCACAATAAGCAACATGAGCAGCATGTCTGCCTCAATTCCTCTGTAGCAGGAACACAGAGAGGCCATGACACCGAGGCTATTATAGGAAGTGGCAGTTTTATTTATACCGGCGGACTCAGTGCACTAATGCTCACAGGCCGAGCACCCCAGGAAGGGAGGAGAGGGGTCTTATACTCCAGTTCAGGTAAGGGAGGGGGTCGGGTTGAGTGATTACACATTTTCTTTGGAATTTACAAAGTTGTACTCAGCAAAATCAGATCTTTCAAAGAACAAATGGTCTCCAGGAAATGCACAGCCAGCAGGGTTGTAAACTGTCAACTTCAAAAAGAGGGGATTTGGATAAGTTTGTGAATTGGTTACTCTTTTGCATTTCTATGAAAACAATTCTCCGCTATTTGGCTTTCTCAAGCAAAAACCTGTCTGGCAGGTTTTCGGAGTGTCCAGATTGAACTCTCAAAGGGAATATTTTTAACTGCTATCAGCTCCCTCTCTGCCACATTCCCCGCTTTGATGCTCGACCCTTCATGGGTTAAGAGCATCATCCTTAATTTGGTGCATCAACATCATGTGGGCTGCAGTTTTTCGTTCAACTGTTTCCACAAACTCAGAAATGGCGTTCATAATTATTGGGCCTATGCAGGGGAGGACAAGACAGGATCCCCCCAATAGGACTGCAGATCCAATAATGCACTTAAATCCTCCCAGACCTGAGAGCATGTTTTCAAACCAATTACCGATTTTTATGCCTTGCCATTTTTGCACCGGGACGTGGGCAAGCTTTCTAACATTGGTGGCTATATCATTTATAGCTTTACTATTATCATCTATTTGCAAAAAGTCAGAGCTATTAAATTTACCACACACTCCTCCTTTTTCTGCTAGGAGGTAGTCCAAAGCTAAGCAATTTTGATAAATAGCTGCGTGCATTTGGGCTTGTTGCTGAGCAACAAGCTCACAAGCCATGGCTGTTTGATTAGTTATAACTTCCAAGACAGTTTATAACCTGATAATGCAATTTAGCATATATATAGGTGTGCAGTATCTCCAACTCTCATCTTATGCCCATGTGGCTGGGCCATAAGTATTTATAATTCTCTGGGGTGGCCATTCATCATTTTTCCAAACCTGAGTTCCTATATTAGGAATTTGGTCGAGGGATCAAGCATCTCATGTTTTGAGGCTTTCATAAAGGGGAATTCCTAGTTCATTCCCCCTTGGGTTAGGCAGAAGGAAAGATCCTGGCTGGATTATTCCTATGGTACATGTGGCTTTCCATAATGCTGGGAGCTGGGCATATGCAACCTTTTCATATGTTCAAAATAGCCCTTTAGTACATTGAGAGAATTTAGTTGCATAAGCAGATGCCCAATACCAAACAGGCCTTGTTGGCCACCAGGTCTGGTGGGTTGAATAATGATGGAAAACTCTTACTATGTCTGGCCAGCTAGTTTCTATACATTTACATGCTGGGTGTGTGGGGGAAGCAATAAACACCCAAATTAGGCAGAAATACATAAAAGCACAAGAAATCTTCCTATTATAAGAAAGAACGGAAATGCTAGTGAGACCCCTTTCTAACATGTTCAATGGGGACAACTCTGTTAATTCTATAGCAAATAAAGTCAGTTTTACAGCAATTAAAATGACAAACAATTTAGCAAAGATTAAGGTTAACAAAGCAAAACAATGGCTTATCAGTAATGTCCGCTGAGTCCTTAAGCTGAATTCCCAAACTTCTGCCGGGAGTTAACCAGCCAGCCTCCAGTGTGTGGTTAAAGCAGGGCAGAAGCATCCTCAGGCTTTTAGAGCAGAGCTTGACATCCTTTCTGGGTCTTCCATTGACCTCAGTGACCTGACTTAAAAGAATGGTAATAGCCCGCAAGGTGCTCCTCCTGCTGTATGAAACTGCTCCAGTCTGTGAAGTTTTCGACCCCAGGGTTCCTGAGGGGCTGGTCTACCCAATCTGGATGGCTAGAGAACATTTCACTTATTATTCTAATGCAGTCGTGGTCTGGCTGTCCTGGCTCCATGGGCAGCAAGGTTTGTATCATTTTTAGGTAAACACGCGGGTTTTTCATAGAGCATTCCCTGACACCCGACCACTCGAGTGTTGGGCAGTCAATACTGCCCTCTGTGTTCCATTAAATTTATCACCACATGACGCACCCTGACTGCCAGATGCTGTCCCATAGTTAGTCAGCCTCTGTCATTAGAAGTGCTATGGCCGCCAGGGCCCACAAACAGGGCGGCTAGCCCTGGGCCACAGAATTTAGCTGTCTGGATAAATATGCCACAGGTCTATGCCATGACTCCAGCACTTGAGTCAAGATCCCCACTGCAGCGCCAACACACTCATGCGTGTATAAAAAGAAAGGCTTAGTTATATTTGGGAGTCCCAGATCAGGTGCATTGGTGAGGGCCTGCTTAATTTATTCAAAGGCCTGTTTCTGGGTCTTTTTCATAGCAGAGACTTCCGTTCCACCCGCCTCTAAAGCTCTGTAGAGGGGTTCTGTCATGATAGAGAAGTTAGGTATTTAAATTCTATAGACGTATAGAATAGGACCACCCTTCGTGTCCTTTTCTCTTTTCTTACAGCTGTTGGTTGGGTCCTTCCTTTCTTCAGTTTTTAGCGGCACTTACTCCCCTGGGATGTTTGGGTTTTCCATGGTCCAGGAAGTTCCTAGGGAAACAAGCTTATGAACTGTGATTAAAATTTGTCGCAATAGACAACACATTTCCTTATGAGCATTTATGTTTCTTTCAGTGGTGTAGGAAAAGGCCTACCATTAAACAATTTCGAAGTTTTAACGAGTCCCATTTCAGGGATTTGGATCTTGAGTGATGCAATACAAAATACCTACGTTAAGTTTACTTGTGTCTCCAAAGGATTTCTAGTGACTATTATGCTAAACTGCAATTTGAAAGATTGTACTGTCTGAGTCCTACATCTGATGGAGTTTTCTTTGGATTTGCCAAGGGGTGAGATAGGTTGCCATTCAGCCTGCAGTAGAAATGTTTGAATGCCTTCTAAAACCTACCTATAGGAAATTAATTTATGTCTAGCCTGTGCTAGCTACCTTGCCTCAATTATTTATTCTTTAGAGATTTTCCGATCCCATAATCATATGGGGTGCTGAAGGGTGAAGGTCCGTTTTCTGTAATTTCTTCAGAGCTGACAGTGGGTGTAGTCTTGCCTAGTCAGAGATCAAAAATCTCTCCCTGTCTGACTTGAGGTGTCCGGATCTGTTTCAACAGTGGTATTGTTTGCAGGCACTGACTGGAATTCTTGCATCACTGTTATGTAGGCATGAAATTACTGGATTCTGGTTCAATAAAAGGAATAAAGTCAGGAATACATTTTGACAATTTTAGGTAGTGGCTGATTACCTTTTGTACAAAAGCTACAAGGAATGAAGTTATTGGCATAACTTAAATGATAAACCTTAATTTCTGTGGCTTTATTGCAAGTACCAGTCTTTGGACTTTTTAATGTGTTTCTGGACTATAATGGTAGACTGACAGATTGTTTTAGATAGTAATTTGAACCAGGCACTCAAGTAAAATTCTATCTAAAATTTGAAGAGAAATTTGAAAATGTTTGGAGACTTGCATCCAGAAAAGACTTTATTTTGCCTAGATTGTTTATAGAATTTATTTTGTATATATATTTTTTTCATAAACTTTCCTCATACCCTTTTTGGCATGCTTATACCATTTTATTTTTGTTCTTTACCCCATTTAAAAAATTTTCAGATAGCTATATATTTTATTATAGGACAGAAATTTACCATATAAGATCTCTTTTTAGATTTAAAAAAAGAAAAAAAAAAAAAATATATATATATATATATTGAGTTGGAGTCTCACTCTGTCACCTGGACTGGAGTGCAGTGGCCGCTCCCAGCCACCGCAGCCTCGACCTGCTGGGCTCTGGCGATCCTTCCACCTCAGCCTTCCGAGTACCTGGAATTACAGGCATGTGCTACCATGCCTGACTGATTTTTTGATTTATTGTAGGGATGAGATCTCGCTGCCCAGGTGGGTCTCGAACCCGCGGGCTCAGGCAATCCACTCACCTCAGCCTCACAAAGGCACAGGATTACAGGCTGAGCCACCGAGCCCGGCTTATTTTTTTCTTATATTCCCTTTTTTTCTTCCTAAAACCTTATTTGTACACCAACAACCTTTTATATTTTTCCTTTGCTTTTTGCTTTCCTTTTTATCTTTTTATAGATAAACTTTTACAGTCATAATTTGAATTCACCTTTTAGTAATTGTTGGGTGAAACATTTAACATTTGGAACACCTTTAACTCACACTAGAGAGCAGGTATCAGGACAAAGAGGATCAGTATGAGCACAAGGGCTAAAAACTTAACCTCAGTATTAACTAAGAAATTAATTTTCACCCCAACCACATTCATACAGACCCAAGGATCCTCTGGGGTGATGGCAAACAGAGCACTGGGCTGGGCTGTGCCTCTCCCCCTTCAATCAAAGGTCGCCATCACCAGCTGGGTGTTCCCCACCCCTCGGGAGAGGCTGCACCTCTCTTTCAGTGGCCTTTAGTCCAGATGTTGGACAAGGTCCTGGGGGCTTAGGCCATCAAGAACAATTGTGCTTTAAGTGCCCAGATGGACCATATTCATAGCAGCTGATACCATCTCCCTTAGCATCAGGCCTCTTTTGAGTGGCTGGAGCTTTGTCATTAGTGACAACTGCCAATAGGTTTGTTTACTTTTCCTCTGACTGGTGCTTGTCCTGGAGTCCCTCTCCTTTGTTTTTTCTGCTCCGTGACTTTCCAGTGATGCCAACAAAATGGCCTGGTACAAAACCTTTTTAGAGTGAACAGACCACATGGATGTGAAGACCTATTCTGCAGTTCATATGGCATGTTTGTGGAACATTGAGACAGCCTATGCAGAGCAGCTACTGGAATTGGCAGTAAGTTAGAATAACTTGAGTTTAAGGACACACATGGCTCAAATGCACACTTCTGATTAGTTTGGTGCCTAAATCCTCACCCAGATCGTTTAGGTCCTTGTTAACCCAGCCAATGTCAGATCTGCTTCATCACATCCATACAATCCATCACATCCATCAAATCCATACATAGATTTACTGGGGATGATGCCCTTTCTTATAAAGGTGTGCCTTCCAGATAGAGAGAAGGAATAATTTTTGGCAGTGGCAGGGTATGGTTAGCTCATCACAGCAGGATGGGGCAGACTGGGAGAGGCTCAGACTTTTGGGTGCTGTATAAACTTGTCTTTCTGGTGTTTTGACATCTTGAGGTCTTGTTGCCCCTCCCAGAATTAGCTAATTCCTAGAGATATCAGTAGACTAATTTTCTTTTCTTTTTTTTTATCAATATTTTTAATTATGATTTTGTGGGGTACAGTTAAGGGTTAGGTGTACAATTACGTTTCATTCAGGCACCCTGTTGATAAGAGGTGTTTCCCCATCCCCAGACAGATATTTGCAACTGTTAATCCCATTCCCCTTCCTCCCCCATAGTTTCCCAGTACCGTCAGTCATTTTCTTAGAGTATTACATTGGATGTTCAGGTCCATTAAATGAGTGAGAACATGTGATACTCGGATCTTTGTTTCTGTGAGAGGTCACTCAGTATTATAGACTCTAGTGCCAAACAGGTTGCTGTGAAATTCATGATTTTGTTCTTTTTTATGGCTGCGTAGTATTCCATCATGTATATGTACCACATTTTTTAAAAAATCCAGTGCTCTTTTGATGGGCAGCATGGTTGTTTCCAGGTTCTTGCTATTGTGAACAACACTGCGATAAACATATGTGTGCAGGTATCTTTTTTATAGAGTGATTTGAGGTCTTCAGGGTATATTCCCAGTAGGGGGACTGCGGGGTCATATGGAAGGTCGATTTTTAGAGCTTTTAGGAATCGCCACACTGCTTTCCACAGAGGTTGCACTAATTTACTCTCCCACCAACAGTGTAGAAGTGTTCTCTTTTCACCACACCCTCTCCAGCAGCTGTTATTTTTTGAGTTGTTGATAATTGCCATTCTGACTGGAGTTAGGTGGTATCTCAGTGTGGTTTTGATATGCATCTCCCTGATGATTAGTGAGGTTGAGCATTTCTTCATGTGTTTGTTGACTGCTCAGATGTCTTCTTTTGTGAAGTGTCTGTTCATATCTCTTGCCCATTTTATAATGGGGTCGTTTCTTTTTTTCTTTCAGCACGTTTGAGTTCCTTGTAGATCCAGGATGTTAAGCCTTTGTCAGACCTGGAGTTGGTAAATACTTTTTCCCAGTCTATAGGCTGTCTCCCTGCTCTCTTGATGGTTTCTTTGGCTTTGCAGAAGCTTGTCAGTTTAATAAGGTCCCACTTGTCTATCTTCTCTCTTATGACCTGTGGATTTCGGGTTTTGTTCAGGAATTGGATGCCAGTTTCGATTTCCATGAGGATATTTCCTTCCTTTTCTAAGGTTCTTATGGTTTGAGGTTTTGCATTTAGGTCTCTGATCCATTTGGAGTTAACTGTTGTGCATGGGGATAGATAGGGGTCCTGTTTCAATCTTCTGCATGTGGTCAGTCAGTTTTCCCAGCACCATTTACTGAATAGGTTCTCCTCTCCCCAGTGGTAGGTGGTGGGGGCTTGTCGAAG
>NW_007259797.1:141440-141905 GCF_000164805.1 Carlito syrichta
CCAACTCAAAAAAAAAAAAAAAAAAGTAAGTTTTGTTCTATTTTGATAATTAGTCTAGAAATATCTGTGAATTATGTGAATTTAAAATACATGACTTTGAAAGAGTATATGAAAATGTTTTATAATCTCTATGTCCATATTTTTGTTAATGAAAATATGCCTTTACATTTTAAAACTGATAAAAAAAATTTATACTTTTCATAGTGTTAATTAGCTTTTTTTCCTAATCAAATCAGGGTTCAGGCTTTTATATGTAAATACTGTATGTGGTTTACTTTTCAAATGTTTAATTTCTTTCTTAACTTTATTTTGTTTCTTGTTAAAGATTATTTAAAAGCATTGTGAAATTTATCTTATTTATTCATGGACTAGCCTAATTTTTTTTTCAGAAAGTATAGGTTGTGAAAAGGCCACCAAACTATACAATACATGTAAGGGAAAGATAATTTTTTTTTTTTTTTTTTT
>NW_007259797.1:141955-154680 GCF_000164805.1 Carlito syrichta
GATTGCCTTAGGTAAGATGGACATCTTCACAATGTTGATTCTTCCAATCCATGAGCATGGTATTTTTTTCACTTGTTTGTGTCATCTTTGATATCTTTGAGCAGTGTTTTGTAATTTTCATTGTAAAGGTCTTTCATGTCTCTGGTTAGGAAGATGCCAAGGTATTTCATTTTCTTTGTGGCTATTGTGAATGGAATTGTGCTTTTTATTTGGGTTTCTGTTTGTTTATTATTGGTGTAGAGAAATGCGATTGTCTTTTGTACATTTATTTTGTATCCTGAGACTTTACCAAAGGCCTTTATCAATGTAAGGAGGCTTTTGACAGATTCTCTTGGATTTTCAAGGTACACAATCATATCATCTGCAAAGAGAGATAATGTGACTTCCTCTTTTCCTATTTGGATACCCCTGATTGCCTCCTCTTTTCTGATTGCTCTAGCCAGGACTTCCAATACTATGTTGAACAGAAGGGGTGAGAGTGGGCATCCTTGTCTAGTTCCAGTTTTCAGGGGAACTGTTTCCAATTTTTGTCCATTTAGGAGTATGCTGCCTGTGGGTTTCTCGTAGATGGCTTTTACTATTTTGAGGTATGTTCCCCGTATGCCTAAGATGTTCAAGGTTTTTTATCAAGAAGGGGTGCTGGATTTTATCAAAAGCTTTTTCTCCATCTAATGATATGATCATGTGGTTTTTGTTTTGACATCAGTTGGTGAATTTAATTACATTTATGGTTTTACGAATGTTGAACCAGCCTTACATCCCAGGAATGAAGCCTACTTGGTCATGGTGGATGATTTTTGAGATGTATTGCTGAATCCAGTTTGCTAGGATCTTGTTGAGAATTTTAGCTTCTATGTTCATCAAAGATAGTTCTCTTTCTTTGTTGGATGTTTACCTGGCTTGGGTATCAATGTGATGTTGGCTTCGTAAAATGGTTTGGGGAAAGTTCCATCTTTTTCAATCGCCTGGAATACCTTCAGTAGGATTGGTATCAGCTCCTCCTTAAATGTCTTGTAGAATTCTGCTGGGAAGCCATCTAGACCAGGGCTTTTTTTTTGTAGGAAGTTTTCTTATTACGTAGTCGATTTCCTTGATTGTTATTGGTCTATTTAGGGTCTCAATTTCTTCTTATTCCACCCTAGGTAGGTTGTGTGATGTCAGAAAGTCCTCCATTTCCTTAAGGTTTTCAAGTTTGTTTCCATACAAGTGTACATAGTAGGTAGACTAATTTTCAAATGTACCTTTCCTTTTTTTAATTTTGAAGATATGAGGTACAATTCAGGGTTAGGTATACAAATGTTCATTATGTAGGCACTCTTGATGATGAGGTGCACTCCCCTTTCCCCTGGCAGTTTCCCACTACTGCCGATTTCACCCTTCCCTCCCCTGGCAGTTTCCAACTACTGCCAATTCCTTTCTTATAGTATTATGATAATTATTCAAGGGCCACTTATGAGTGAGAGCATGTGGTACTCAGTTCTTTGTTTCTGTGGTAGATCACTCAATATTGTAGACTCTAAGTTCATCCAAGTTGCTGCAAAGTTCATAATTTTGTCCTTTTTTTGACTGCATAATATTCCATCATGTATATGTATGACTTTTTTTAAAAATCCAATCCTCTTTTGATGTGCGGAATGGTTGGTTCCATGTTTTCACTATTGTAAATAATGGTACAATAAACATGGATGTGCAACTATCTTATTCATAGAGTGATTTGAGTTCCTCTGGGTATATTCCTAGTAGGGGAATTGCAGGGTTATGTGGAAGGTCGATTTCTGATCTTTTAGAAATTGCCAAACTGTTTTCCACAGAGGTTGTACTAGTTTACACTCACACCAACAGTATAGAAGTGTTTCCTTTTCCCCACATCTTCTACTGCATTTGTTGTTTTTGAGTTACTGATAATGGCCATCCTGACTGGAGTTAAGTGATATCTCAGTGTGGTTTTAATTTATGTTTCTTTGATGACTAGTGAGGCTGAGCATTTTTTCATGTATCTGTTGGTTGCTCATATGTCTTCTTTTGAGAAATGTCTATTAATATCTTTTGCCTACTTTGTAATGGTTTTTTATTTTTCCTTTTGGCATGTTTGAGTTTCTTGTAGATTTTAGATGTTAGGCCTTTGTCAGATATACAGTTGGCAATTACTTTTTTTCCAGACTGTGGACTGTCTGCTTGCTCTCTTAATGTTTTCTTTGACTTTGCAGAAGATTGCCAGTTTGATGAGGTCCCGCTTGTGGTTGTTGGTGGAGTCTCTGTCAAAGATGAGTTGTTTGAGAAATTAAGGTTTTGCTTCTGTAATATCTATCCTGTTCCTTTGGTCTATATGCCTTTTCTCCTACCAATACCAGGCTATTTTAACTACTGTAGCTTTATAATAAAGTTTAAAGTCTGGGAATGTGATACCTCCTGCTCTGCTTTTTTTGCTGAAGATTGTTTGGGTGTTTTGTGGTCATTTATGTGTCCATATGAATTCCTGTATTGTTGTTTCTAGGTCTGAGAAGAATGCTGCTGGTAATTTAATGGGTATTGCATTAAATCTGTAGATTGCCTTGGGTAGGATGGACATCTTAACAAAGTTGATTCTTCCAATCCACGAGCATGGAATATTTTTCCATTTGTTTGTGTCTTCTTGTATTTTTTTGAGCAGCATTTTGTTGTTTTTGTTGTAAACGTTTTTACTTATCTGGTCAGGTAGATGCCAAGGTATTTCTTTTTTTGTGTGGTTAATGTGAATGGGATTGTGCTTTTTATTTGGTTCTCTGCTTGTTTGTTGTTGGTGTATAAGAGTACAACTGTCTTTCGCACATTTGTTTTGTACTCTGAGACTTTACCAAAGTCCTTTAGCAGTGCAAGGAGGTTTTTGTCTGATTCTTTTGAATTTTTGAGGTATAGAATCATATCATCAGCAAAGCGATAACTTCCTCTTTTCCTATTTGGATACCCTGATTTTTTTCTTTTCTTTTCTTTTCTTTTTTGTCTAATTGCTCTAGATAGGACTTCCAACACATTGTTTAAAAGGAGGAGTGAGAGTGGGTATCCTTGACTTGTTCCATTTTTCAGGGGAAATGGTTCCAATTTCTGTTTGTTTAGCAGTTTGTCATAGATGACTCTTACTATTTTGAGGTATGTTTCATCTATGACTAGATGTTTGAGGGTTTTTATCAAAAACTCTTTCTGCATCTAATGATATAATCATGTGGTTTTTGTTTTGACATCTGTTGATGTATTTAATTACGTTTATGGTCTTGCAGATGTTGAACTAGTGCTGCTTCCCGAAGATGAAGCCTACTTGTTTATGGTGGATGATTTTTGAGATGTGTTGTTGGCTTTGGTTTGCTAGAATCTTTTGAAAATTTTAGCATCAATATTCTTCAAGGATATTGGCCTGTAGTTCTCTTTCTTTGTTGGATTTTTATCTGGTTTGGGTATCAATGCGATGTTAGCTTCATAAAATGATTTGAGGAGAGTTCCATCTTTCTCGATTGCCTGGAATATTTTCAACAGGTTTGGGATCAGCTCCTCCTTGTATGTTTTGTAGAATTCTGTTGGAAAGCCAACTGGTCCAGGACTTTTTTTTTTTTTTTGTAGATAGTTTTCTTATGACGTAGTAACTTTCCTGGGTTGTTACTGGTCTATTTAGGGTCTTGATTTCTTCTTGTTTCAACCTGGGGAGAGTGTGTGATGTCAGAAAATCCCCCATTTCATTTAGGCTTTCAGGTTTGTTTCCATACAAGTGCACATAGTAATCTCTGATAATCTTTTGTGACTTGATCTTTTGTATTTCTGATTCTATTTTTTTGGGCTTTTCCTCTTTTTCTTGGTCAGTCTAGCTAGGGGTTTGTTGATCTTCTTGATCCTTTCAAAGAACTAGCTTTTTGTTTCATTGATTTTTTTTTTTTGTATTATATTTTTGTTTTCTATGTCCTCAATTTGGGCTTTTATTTTGTAATCTGGATTCTTCTGCTAAACTTAGGGGTTTATTGGTATTGCTTTTTCAGCTTCTTTAGGTGATTTGTTAGGCTGTTAACTTGTGATCTTTCCATTTTCTTCATGTGTGTTTGTAGAGATATAAATTCCCCTCTTGGTATTGTTTTCATGGTATCCCAGGGATTTTGGTAAAATGTTTCTTTGTTTTAATTTGTTTCCAGGAAACTTTTATCTCTGTTTTGATTTCTGTGTTGACCCAAGTGTTGTTTAGAGTCATGGTATTTTGTGTCCATATCTTTGAGGGTTTTGGGGGAACTTTGCTGGTATTGATATTTTTTTTCCCACTGTGGCCTGAGAAGGTGCATGGCAGTATTTCAGTATTATAGAATTTGTTTATGCTTGATTTATGGCCAAGGATGTGGTCAATTTTAAAGTACATTTCATGTGGCGATGTGTAGAATGTATATTCCGTGGTTGTCAAGTGGAGTGTTCTGTGCATATCAATCAAATCCATTTGGCCAAGTATCACCTTGATATTCTGGATCTCCTGGTTGATTTTTAGTCTTGATGATCTGTCTAAGGTTGTGAGTGGGGTATTTAAGTTCCCAGCTATGATAGTGTGAGTCAATATCTTTTTTAGTTTACCTAGACGCTGCTTTATTACAGTTGGCTCACCTATGTTGTGTGCATACATGTTTATGATGGATAGTTCTTGTTGATGGATTGAAACTTTTATCATTACATAGTGACCTTCTGTATCTTTTAAACATTTTAATAGCTTAAAGGGTATTTTGTCTGATATTAAGATCACAACTCCTGCTTTCTATTGTGTTCTGTTCACCTAAAAATTTGTTTTCTATCCTTTTACTTTGAACCTGTGAGTTTCCTTTCTGGTGAGATGAGTCTCTTAGAGACAACAAATTGTTGTCTCATGCTATTGTATCCAATTTGCCATTCTATGTTTTTTCAGTGTTAAATTTAGTCGATTAACCTTCAGACTAATTATTGAGATGTGAGAGTTTATTCCTGTCATGAGGTTCTTATAGAGTTTGTTGTTGCTGCTGTTAGTTTGTTTGTTTGTTGCCTTTCTTTTGATTTTTGGGTTGATTCATGTGTATTTTCAATCTTTTTCCTGCATTCTTGGGAAGGGTTTTGTCATTCTTTTTTCCCTTTCTTTTGTGTTTAATACTTTCTTAAGTGTTTCTTGTAGAACTGGTCTGAAGGCGGTGTAAACTCTTAGGGATTGAAAGTCTGGGAAGGATTTTAATTCTCCATCACTAATGAAACTTAGTTTAGCTGGGTAGGTAATTCTTGGTTGAAATTGTTTATCTTTTAGAACTTTGAAGATTGGATTCCAATCTCTCCTAGTCTGAAGCATTTTTGTAGATAAATCTGCTGCTATTCTAATTGGTCTTCCCTAGTAGGTAGTCTGATCTTTCTCTCTTGATGCTTTTAGAATTTTTTCTTTTATACCTACTTTGTGTAAGCAAATTACTATGTGTCTAGGAGTTGGTGTTCTCATTTGTTGTCTTGCAAGGGGTTCTTTGAATCTCTTGTGTTTGAATGGTTTGTCACTAATGAGATGAGGGAAGTTTTCTTGGATAATTTCATGGAATGTTTGTTCCAGGGTGGTCTCTGTCTCTCTATCTGTCTCAGGGATTCCAAGTAATCTTAGGTTCAGGTTCTTTATATAATTGCTCATCTCTTGGAGGCTTTGCTCTGTCTTTTTAAGCTTCTTTTCTGTGTTTTTTCAACAGTTTGGGTTAGTTCCATATTTTGGTCCTGAAGCTCTGAGATTCTTTCTTTTGCTTGGTTAATTCTGCTTTTCATGCTTATCAATTTGTTATTTATTTCATTCATTGTATTCTTTATTACTGTTATCTCAGTTATCAACTCCTTCATTCTTTCCTCTTAGCCTTTCTTCATTTCTATTTATTCTCCCTATTAATATCTTGATATCTGGGTTTGTGTTTTGAGACCAGTCATTCTGTGGGTTTTGAGCTCCAATGTCTGTATTCTCAGTTGTATTCCTCCCAGGAGTCTGTATGAGATCAATATTCTTCTTTTGGATTTTCTTTTTTGTGTAGATTTTCCTCCCCTTCCCCTCATTTTTAAACCTCTTCTTTAATTCTGTTATTCAGTGATGTGGGAGTAGCTTTTACTTCTGTTTTCTCAGTCTCCTATTCTTTCTTATCAAGTGTACCTTTCATCTGTAAACCAACAATCCAGAACCTATACTCCCAACTGCCTCCTTTCTGAGCTGTCATGTTCAGGGCCTTAATGTTCAGGGCCTTAATGTTTCTGAGCTGTCATGTTCTGAGCTGTTCTGCTACCTTAATCATCCCAGGGCCAGGTACTAGACAACCAGGGTTGGCCTTAAGGCCCAGAGTCCACTACAGTTATTTAAATTGCTCAACCCAAAGCCTGTTCATCCCAGCATATTTCTTCTTGTGGAAGCCATAATAAAGACTCTTGCCCATGCTTCCTCTCATGCCCTCTGCCTCCTGAGTGTCCCTAGTGCCTTTCTATGTCCCCTGATGGCATGGAGAGCTTCTTCTCTTGGGAACTGTTGGTAACAAATTATCTTTCCAATAATACTATCTTCTGATCTGTTGGTCTCACCATATATGAATAATAACAAAATCTACATTTAAAACAGAGGCAAATCCCCTCACGGGGATAGGGCAGGTACTGATTTTTCTTTAACATCAGGAGTCTGATCTGACAGGAAGAACCTGCTAACTGGGGAGCAGAAGAGCAAGAAGCAGAAATTCAGTCAGCTGAGTGGGAAGTTGCTGAGTGGAAGGTGTTTTACCAAAGTTAGAGTGGCTGCCTGGAGGGCATAGGAAGCCTTGCCAGGGCTCTGTTGAGGAAGACATCCAGTAGAAGGCTGGTGGCACTTCTTCTGTTTTGGCATCCAGGGTGGTCAGAGGCAGGTACCCACACTCTGAGAAGTAAACAGGATCTCAGGAACTTGGAAGTAGGGTCTTGTTGGTAGCACAATTGATGTGCAAATGAAATCATGCATCTTGAAAGTAAAGCGGGAGCCCCACTGTGAAGCCTGAGGCACAAGATCAGTACTGGACTGACCAGGTGACACCGCTCAACCTGAGAGTACCAGCCCAGGGCTACTTACATAATCTCTGTCTAAGGGCAGTGTCAAGTCTAGGAATGTCTGAGCTGGGGCTGACATGTCACATGGTAAGCCAGACCAGGCCACATGGGAGGTGCAATCTTTTGTCCTTCCCTAGTGTTCTAGAGTCTCTTTCTTTGAAATTCTGTTGCTGCTGTTACTGTCAGTCTGCTCCCCAGTACACATAGTTTCTTGGCTCCAGGAACCCATTTTACTCTTATCACTATGTTGAAGGTGTCTTTTGAAATTTATAACTCCTAAAATCCTGAAAATGCATTGATAACCAATTCTGCTTGGCTACATCCAAAAGAGCTTCTCCATCATGACCACCAACCTGGAGAGCTCTGTTCCCAGCTGCTGCTCAGAGGAGGGGTGTTGATTGATTGGATTTCTTTATTTCTTTATTTTTCTTCTTCTTTTTACATGAGTGACAAATTAACTTTATTATTAGGTCTCTAGGACTGACTCTGATCAGGTGAGTCTGACATGCTTTCAAATCTTTCTTACTTTTGCTTACTGCTCCTTTGCATATGGGCCAGTGCCCCCTCAAAATGGTTGATTAATAGGAACTATCTTTTCTTTTTTTTAAATCTACAGTTACCTAAAGAATAATGAAATTCAGCACATTCTTAGGTGTTTAATGGTCATTGATATATTTATGAGGGGTGTCTTTATGTCTTTGGTTAAAATGTGCTTGTATCTATATCATTCAGTTGCAAAAAAAAAAAACTTGTTTATTCTGATCAAAAGTATTCTGTCAAACATATATACTACAGATATTTTTTTCAGGCTTTGTGGGCAGCCTATTATTTTCTCAATAGAATATTTTGAAAAGCACAGGTTTTGATTCAGACAAAGTCCAACATTTTATTTTAAAAGTTTTTATTTTATTTTAGAATCGGGAGTACATGTGGAACTTTGTACACAGATATATTGTGTGAAGGCAAAGTCTGGGCTTCTGATGAGCTCCCCTACCCAGTGGTGAGCATGGTACCCAGTGGGTAATTTGGCATCCTTTGTTTCCCTTTCTTCCCTCCTCCCGTAGCAGTACCCAGGCTCAGCGTCTGTTGTTCCTGTCCCTGTGCCTGAGTGTGCCCAGTGTTCAGTGCCCACTTATAAGTGGTGAGAATATACAATATACAGTTGTATGTTTCTGGGACAGTTCCTTTAGAATGATGGCCTCCACCTGCATCCCTGTTGCTGCAAATGTCATGATTTTGTTCTTTTTTATGGCTACTTTTTTTCTTAATGTAGAGGCTATCTTGGTGTTATACATCTTTGAGTTAAGATTCCTTAACTCTGTCTCTTTCTGTTCCTAAATCTGTGGACAGTAGCCCACAAGTGAACTCATCTTCACTAGACCCAGGGTAACTGCTACCCACAACTACTCTTTGGAGAAGAGTTATATCTTTGGGGTACACACACACACACACACACACACACACATGCACACACACACACATCATAAGTCATATATGCATGTACAAATCTGTATATACTCAGAGAAAGAGCTTGTCCTCATAATCATTTTAACCAATTTGTTTCACTATCCCAGAGATACCACAATGCCATGTGAGTTGTCTTGGGCTTGTGGTTGAATTGTGAATGGAGCAATTCACATGTTGAAATTCTCACCCCCAGTACCTCAGAATATGACTATATTTGGAAATAAGATCTTTAAAGAGGTAATGGAAGTAAAATGAGGTCATTAGGTGTGTCCTAATCCAGATGTCTAATACCCTTAATAAAAGAAAATCTAGACACAGACAGCAGAGAGGGAAGATGACATAAGGACAGGGAGAAGATGACCCTTCTAAGCCAAAGAAAAAGGCCTGCATCGACCCTTCTCTCATGGCACGTGGAGGGAACCAGCCCTGCCAACCCTTTGATCATGGGCTCCTAGCCTCCAGGACTGTGAGATAGTGAATGTATGTTATCTAATCCAACTGTTTGTGGTACTTTGTTACAGCTGCCCAAGCAAATCAATACAGGGCCTACAGGCATAGTTTTCTGTTTCAGTTACTAGTGCTATTCCATAGATGACCCTAAACTTTGAAGAGTAAAACAATCATTTTATTCTGGTCATTGGTTCTGTACATCTAGCATTCAGAGAGGACACAGTGATGATGGCCTGTCCCTGCTCCATGATAGCTGGGCCATGAGCTGGAAAGAATTCGTGACTGGGTGAAATCATCCAATGACTCATTCCCCCATAGATCTGGGCTGAATGATGCAGAGACTGAGCTGCTGGCCACAGTACCTGCACATGACTTTTCTGGGTGGTTGGTCTCCACAGAGTTGGATGCCTTCAGAGTAGTTGTACTTCTTGTGTAGTGGTTTAGGACTGCAAGCATGCATGCCGCAGTATACAAGCAACAGTCAAATCACCTTTCTTGACCCAGCTTGGGAGTTACACAGAGCCACTTCTGTCTCTGCGGTAGCTCATGGGTCTAAAATGTCACAAGCTTTTCCAGAGTCAAGATTGCAAGGTGGCAGTGACCAGAGGGTGGAAGGGGAACAGACTCACTTATTGATGGAAAAAATGACAAAGAATTTTAGGGCAATGTTTTTAAACCTTCACAACTTTCCCAAATTATTTCCTTGAGAAGGTAGGCATGTTTAGCCAGAAACAGGTTACCCTTTAATGCAAGTCTTTGCAAGTCTTGGTTCACATAAGGATGGACAAACAGGATAAGGAGAGATTAAGCAATGTCTCAAGGCTAAGTGAAGAAATTTGGAAGTGGGTAGATAAGAAAATAAAGCCTGGTTTAGGTTTTTAGAGATAATGTGTGAAGTGCAATGAATGGAACATTTTATCTCCTTTTAAGAAGAAGAAGATCAAATATACCAGTCTAAGGAAGTTACCCTCTGAGAGTGTGAACATGAAGCAGCTTTCAGATTAACATGCTCAACGTTGCATAGTCTAATCCAGAAGCCACTTGATAGAATCAGAAATACTAAAGCTCAAATACCAAAAAACATGATTACAACTTGCAGTTTTACATGAGTCAGTGCCAGACAGAGGTTGTTTCTTCTCCATGATGAGAACACCTATGTGATATACCCTGCAGGAAAAAGGACTCCTAGTATAGCTGGAAATCAGCTCTCTTACGTGGGATGCTGGGCTAGGTATTACAGGAGATACTGAGATGTGTTAGAATGTGGAACCTGTTTTCAAGGAGGCCATAATTTATAATCCCCATAACAAACTGATTTGTCATTAATACTTAACAAAAGTAAAGAGCAGAAAAGTTTAGTATCATGAGTATCATGGGTAATAAAGGACAGAGCTCAGTTAAGATCATTCTGTTTATTCCAAAGCAAGAGCTTTTGTAATCTCAGCAAGGTCTGAAATGGTATTTTTATTTTTCTTTAAAATAAAAGTTAATTTGATTGATGGCATTGAATCCTAAAGCCAGAAAGTGGACAGGAGGAGGAAGAGTTTAAGGCAGAGCCTCTTTCTAAAACTTGAGTATACCAGGCCAGAATTTCAGTGAGTGGAGTGTGAACATTTCTGACCTTCAGAGGAAGGACTCCAGGTGTTTCAGAGACATTTCATGTTCCTCGAATATGCATGTGCTCACTCATGTGTCACGGTTTCCCATCTGGTCCAGTTGGACTGTGTTGGCTGAAACAGAATATCCGAGTCATTTGTTCTGGGGTGAAGCATAGAACACAGTTGAAATTTCTCCCTGTCTGCTGTTCCCTGCCTTGGCAATGAGGCTGTGTGTTGAGAAGTCTAGTGCCCATCACTTGGTTCCTGAGTCACTCAGTGGAGCAGAGTCTCCACTGACCTTCATTGGACCCGAGTGAGAAATACATCTTCATTGTCTTAAGTCCATGAGATTTGGGAAATTAATTTGCTCTCACAAAGAAACATAGCTTTTCATGATTAATATACCAAGAAATTTCATGAAGGGCCTAAAAGTAAAACTAGGGCTGAGAATAAGTGGAGACTGATAACTACAAGTATCAATTTCTAACATAAAAAAACTCAAATTATAATTCTTTTTAAGATAATGTAAAATTGAAGTAGTTAACATGAATATACAGTTAACATGAATAGCAGTTAACCTGACATATACTGCGTTTAAGCAGGGAACTTTGTGTTTGAAGACAAGCCTCTGGGAAATATCTGTTCCCGTACTTCAGCTCATCTCTTTCACTCTCATGAGGTGGAGAGTTGAGGTCCTTGCTCTGTAACCCAGGGATCCCTGCCCACCTGGTGCTAGCCCTGGAGTTGAAGGCACACACAAGGGAGGGTCTTACCAGTCTTGAAGAGCATGCCTTGCTAATTCAATCTAGCAAGGCATAGAGGGAAAGTTTAAACTCTTTAGATGTATATACTAAAGTGATTGATCAGTTCTGCTTTTTAGAATTCATTTCCCAGACTATTTCCATATTTCTACTACATAAAAGCTTAGTGGGTTTAAAAATATGTGAAGGAAAAAAGATAGCTTTCTTTCCTACTGAAGGCCAGTCAAAAGTCCATTTCCTGGACATTCTATTTTACCAAGAGGGAATTCATATGTAAATGTATTCCAATTTAGTAAATTCTCTATACTGTGAAATTTGATGTTTAAAAGATCTTTCCTGGGAAGATCCAAAGAGCTAAGCGACTATATTTCAAAAGGGCCTCTTTCTAAGGTGGTCTTTCAAATGAATTTTGAGGATAGCAGGGCATAGTGAGTCTCCTTTTATTTAAGTCCTGGATTGGCACATCCATATTTTCCTGCTTCTAGAAATTAATAGAGGTTTGAGAATGACTCTTTGTCTAATGCAAATAAATATACAAATGCATAGACCATTAAGTTGTAAGTCATGCAGGAAGATTGCCTTATTTAAATAAGTGCTTATTTATTTATTTTTTAAGTCATGCAGGAAGATTGCCTTATTTAAATAAGTGCTTATTTATTTATTTTTTTT
The DNA here is from genome assembly GCF_000164805.1 of Carlito syrichta. Taxonomy (NCBI): domain Eukaryota; kingdom Metazoa; phylum Chordata; class Mammalia; order Primates; family Tarsiidae; genus Carlito; species Carlito syrichta. The sequence goes on from NW_007259797.1 coordinate 153,945, forward strand.
GAGTTGGAGTCTCACTCTGTCGCCCAGACTGGAGTGCAGTGGCCGCTCCCGGTCACCCTAGCCTCGACCTGCTGGGCTCTGGCGATCCTTCTGCCTCAGCCTTCCAAGTAGCTGGAACTACAGGCACGCGCCACCACGCCCGGCTAATTCCAAGTGCTTATGAACTTCTCTAGTGTAGGAAAGACTTCTGATCTTGCAACTTAAGAAGCTATGCCTAATATATATGTTAACTCAGGTAGACAAAAGGAAAACTGAGATTTGTATTTATGTATTGTTCTCTGTGGTGGAATATTTCTTCTTAACATTGGTTTGTTTAGTATTTTAAAATGCTGGATTTGTACAGTGCTAAATGCAAGTTAATACTCCTTAAATGAATCATGCATTTTATTGCCTACTCAGAAAGCACATGAATACAAGGTGCTACGAAAATATTATCAGAGGATTTTTTTTTTTTTTTTTTTTTTTGAGTTGGAGTCTCACTCTGTCACCCAGACTGGAGTGCAGTGGCCGCTCCCGGCCACCGCAGCCTCGACCTGCTGGGCTCCGGTGATCCTTCCGCCTCAACCTTCCAAGTAGCCGGAACTACAGGCATGCGCTACCAAGCCCGGCTGATTTTTTGATTTATTGTAGAGATGAGGTCTTGCTGCCCAGGCGGGTCTCGAACCCACGGGCTCAGGCAATCCACTCACCTCAGCCTCCCAATGGCGTGGGATTACAGGCTGAGCCACCGAACCCG
>NW_007259797.1:154700-228588 GCF_000164805.1 Carlito syrichta
GATTTTTTTTTTTTTTTTTTTTGCATCAGAATTTCACTTTGTCACCTAGGCTGGAGCGCAGTGACACTATCAAGGCACACTGCAGCCTTGACCTTCTGGGCTCAAGAGACCTTCTGCCTCACCCTCCTGAGTAGCTGGGACTACAGGTGCCTGCAGTCATGCCTAGCTAAGTAGAGAAAAGGTCTTGCTATGTTGTCCCTACATACATATAATGTATGTACATGCATGACACCAAAGAAGTAATGGTAATCATTTCTGTTTTCTCACACAAATGCCGGTGCTGCTGCTGGGCATTGGCAAGTAAATAAACACACACCTGCAAATCCAAAACGATTCTCCAGGCAGGCAGCCTGCTAAGCGGATCACCCGGGAAAATAAACAAACATCTCACAAAGAGTAATTAGGAAGCCTGTGAAGTCAGTGATGGGGGCAGGTGGGTTTCTGTTGGGAGTGACTAAGGCAGAAGTGGCATGGGACAGGTCGCCTGTTATTAAACCCGGGAGACGGATCCAAGTTTCATCCCAGGCTAATTAGACCACACAGGTGTTATTTGCATTCAGTTTTGAAAAACAATTATGTTTACAGTGAAATATCTTTGTGATATATTCTGGGAGACGAGAGGCTGAGATGCTGAATATTGTCAGGGACTAAATTGTGGTAATATCACATTATGAATCACGGGCAAGATTTTTTAACACCATAATACATTCAGGAAAGAATGAAATAAGGTAGGAGGCAACTTATGATGTGACTAGATGAGCAATGCTTTAAAATCTGCCCCCAGAGGTGGAGGTTGCAAAGCAAAGAATACCAGTGGATGAGCACTTCTGTGTGTAAACATCATCTCTTCACAGCTCTGCCAAAGGCAGTTCCAATTCTCTTTCCTTCACCAGTGGCTTTACACGAATGTGCTCAATGCAGCTTCTGCTAATGCAGTCATGTTCCCAGCACAAGACATAAATCCTGCAGATTTAAAAAAAAGTGTTTAAGACCATGAACTTATTTCTATCTAGATTAAAAAAAATCCCTCTCATGATGTTGGTTTGCAAGAGTTTCCTGACCAGGTGATGTGTCTGGTTTCCATTCTACTGTTTGATATTTGAGGGGCGGCTTGAGCTACACACCCCATGGAACCCAGCAGGTCCAGTAGTGCTTGCTTTGGATGTTCCAGCTGTAGTGAGTTAAAGTGGAATTACTGTGTCTTTTGGAGCCCACTGGGTTAGAGTTCTGGTCTTGACTCTTTCTTGGGAGAGTCCTCTGGGCCCTTTAAAGTAGAGAAACAGAAGCAGGTGCCCTTTCAGTTTCTTCCAGTGTCCATAATCATGTTGGTGTCATAGAAGTGGCCTTTGACTTGCTTCCCAGTACCTCCTAAGCACTTAGAAAAGGTTTACATGACAATAGTGTTTAAAGTACACGACTAGAAGGGACTCTAAAGAAGAATCTAGTTCCTTCCCCAGCTACACTTCAACTCTTCAGCTAGATAAAGAACTAATCACATTTGAAGGTGATTGGGAAGCAGAAATGAATGAGCAATTTTTGAGCATTTACCATGGGAGAGACTGATTCAATGATCAGAATAGCAGTGGAGGAGGGTTGTTATGGCTCTGTTTGACAACTTGGGCTCCGAGTTGTACAGGGTCATGCAACTGGCAGGTGGCAGAGGTTGGATTTGTGCCCAGTTTCATTTGCTTCTAAGAGTCAGAATGGTTTACCCTGGAAAGCCTCATCAAAAATGCTCATCTAAATACTTTCTTCGCAGTATCATGATTTGAAGGACTATGAGATGAGAAACATGTGAGACGAATACTGCATGTATTAGATCCTGAGGCCTGGGAAGGTTATGACTTGTCTTGCATCATGGATAGTCAATGGCAGCATGAAGGCTAGAGCCTGAGATGTTCTCTCCTTGACTCATCCAGCTTGGAAGAGTCGTGTCCAGAGAGAGTCAAACACAGAAGTGAGAACACATCTCTAAAATCTGAGACACGGAGGAAGTTGAATGCTGCCATCCTCTTCCATATATGCATCCTGAGACTGTTGTCTCACCTGTAACATGTATGTAACCATGTGCACCCTGCAGTATTGTTGTGAGGGTACATAGGATACAGCTTGGGGCAGAGGAGGGATTGGGTACCTGTTGTTTTCTCTCACCTCACAAATGAGCTGGGTTTGGATGGAAACAGACTTCTAATCCGTGGCTTGTCTTTACAGCAAAGTTAGTAAGAGTGGAAATTGGACAGACTAACTTCCCAGTCTTTACATATTAAAGGCCTGCATAGGGCTACATTTTGTGTGTCCAGAATGCTACCATTTTATATGCACAAGTGCAAATTCAAAGTTATTTTCAAACTAATTTAACTGTATTGACATTTATGCTTAAAGACAACATTTAAGGAAGGTATTAGCTTCAAAAAACAAAACAAATCTATAGAAAACTAACATACATAAGTGTCCTGAATGATTTACATAATGTTGCTGCCCTGTGAAGAGGGACAGCTCTTTTTGTGTTCTTGCTGATTTTTCTGTCTCTTTTGATGTATAGTGGTGGAACTTATAGATAAGTGTCAATAGGCATTTTTCCCATTGGCAAAACTTTTTCTACTTAAAATGAACAATTAAAACATTAACATCACTAACTGGCTTAAATAATTTAGTTAGATGTAGCTTGAATTGTGCAGTGGCTTATCCAAGAGTCATGTCACAAGAGTAAGTCTGTGCACTCGAGACCACTTGTTGTAAGTGCCACCAATTGCAGACAGCTATGCACCACACTCAGAAATCCTCTAAAGAGAATGTGGGAAGCATCCTTATCCTGTGTGTCCAGTAGAGGACAGTAACATCCCAGGTTTCATTTCTTACCGGGCTCCTTTCACATGATTGTCCTTGCATAGTATTTTGAAGCTTTTGGGTGACTGACAGATAACTGCAAAATTAAACAATACTGAGGAGAGGCATAAAATGTATTGTGAGGTCAAATAAATCCTTTGTCAAGACTCCTCTGAAGAGCTGATCCCTTGCCATGACAGTGCAAGACTGGAAAGTATGCCCCTCACTCACTGACTATGGGAACTTGTGTCTTGTGAACCTCATTGGCCAGACGTTTTTGTGTTGCTTTATTATTTCTTTATTTTTTCAATTATAATGGCCTCTCCGTGTTAGGATACGAACCCAGATACTAATAACTGATGTCATTTTCATATTTTATCCTAACTGCTCTTGGGAACCTACAGTCTCTTGATCTCTTGAGCAACAGAGTATTGGGATTCGATGAGATGGAAAGTGGTTTATGTTCTGTCCCCAGAGTCCTTTAATTCTCCATCTCCTCTCCCAGCTTTTTCTTGGGAGTTGTCTGGCTGTTTGGCTTAAGTGGAATCTTCTGTAATTTTCTTTCTTCCAAGAGAAATGAATTATCAGAGAGCAGAAAGGAAAACAGGGAATCCTGCAGGAATTTTTGGCGAATTCTTTCCATGTTCTGGGTGCTATTCCTAGATTTGGATGGATGGAAATGCTGCATGTTGCTTATTAAAGAGGTTGTTGCCTATTGTCGTGGCCATGAGAAGCTGTTTATACAGGTAAAATGGAATAATATTCTGTGGGCATTAGTAGCTTGTATTTCTTTGGGAAAAACCATGAAAAATATTGGGAACTCTAAGTGTGATTAACTTCATTTTCATTTGTACTCTCTGTGGCCACCCTGCTCTTTGTGGTCTAAGATGGAACTGACTGGTGGGCAGTCACATTCAGAGCACACCAAAGACCTTTTTAAAAAAAGGGAGAAAAACCACAAAGGACAAAATAGCTATGCTTAGCTTGGAAATTCTAAGAATAACCTGCTGTGGATTGTGGCCTTGCCTCGGTGATCCAGTTTCTCTGGGGCATCAAGATGCACTGAAGTTTGGGGTTCAGGATTTCGTTCCTCTTGGAGAGTTTCTGGAACAGAAGCTCTTCACAGCAGCCCATTTTGTTCACTTTGTGACAAAAATACCGGCACTTAGGTCATAGAAAGTCCTTAGTACACAATTGTTGAGTACATGAATAAATTAAATGGATTATTATTTTTAAAAAATTGGGGCCAAATCAATTGAAGATTATTTTTATTAGACATATACAATCCACATTTTCCCATTAAAAACTGAAAACGTTTTTTATTAAAATAAAATGAAAAATTATTTTAGTTTATTTATTATTTGTATTATTCTTTTATAAAAAATCAAAACCTAATCTTTAAGAAATGGGTGCATTATACTATACATTTAGATAAAATATAAATGTCTTTAATAATTACCCACTATGCTAGGTATAGTGAGGCAAGCAAAGAAACTGGAAGACAGAATCCTTGACCTTGACGTGACCTACATAATTAGGGAGAAGAGGCCAACTTACAGAAAAGCAACAAGAATAGTATAAGACAGTCTATGAGTTAGATTTCTTTAATGCATGTTAGTATAAATTAGGGGAAGAGAAAAACCGCTAAAGACAGATGTGATTGATGAAGACTTCATGGATGAAAATGAATACTGAAAATAGGATGGGGTAGAAAAGCGGACGCATATTCAAGACATTAGTTCTCCTGGGACTCTGAAACTGGACTTGCCTGTTTCCTTGTTAGAGCACTTTTCACACTCTGAAAATGATTCACCAGGATGTCCCCTCTTGTCTATTAGCGATACAAACTGCTGAGGGGCAGAGATCCCATCTTAACTTTCTGGGCATCTTTCACTGGGCTTGGCCAAAAGTGGAAATTGAGTATGTGTTGGCTGAGTGAAGGAGCTGAGGCTAACAGCTGGAAGTGAGCTGACAGCTGTGTGGAGCTGCAGGATGGAGAGTGAACGTGGCTCTGGAAGAAACCCTGCTGATTGGTGCGGAGAGTTTTGGCTGTTCAAGGCAGCAAGTTCAAGGCAGCTGATGGATAGTACCATTGAAGCAGGCGAGGCGTGATAGATGAGATGTGACAGCAACAGGAAATCACTTAAGGAGGAGTGTGATGTAAGGATTGTGTTATAGGAAATTAATCTGTGATGCAAAAAATGTGTGGCGGAGGTGGGAAAACTCTCAGCAAAACTGAAAAGTAAGCCGGTCTCGGTGGCTCAGCCTGTCATCCTGCACTTTGGGAGGCTGAGGTGAGTGGGTTGCCTGAGCCCGCGGGTTCGAGACCCGCCTGGGCAACTTGGCGAGACCTCATCTCTACAATAAATCAAAAAAGTAGCCGAGCGTGGTAGCGCACGCCTGTAGTTCCAGCTCCTTGGAAGGCTGAGGCCGAAGGATCGCCGGAGCCCAGCAGGTCGAGGCTGCGGTGGCCGGGAGCGGCCACTGCACTCTGGTCTGGGCGACAGAGTGCAACTCAAAAAACAAACAAACAAAAAAACTGAAAAGTCATGACAATACCAATGCTTCGAAATAAGCGATTGTTTTCCTTTAACCAAAGCTGATGAATATACATGAATAAGTTGTTGGTCGACATAGTTTCATAGAGATAGCTTGTTTTTCTATCAAATAAAAGAAAAAAGTATTCCTAAAAGAGCATACTAAAATCAGAAGAGACCCCTAGAAACACTGTGGAACTCATTTTTTTAGCACGTCCCAAGCAGATTTTTATTACTTTATTAATCATGATTTTAGTCATGAGCAAGAGGTTCATAAATGACAGTTCTTAGCAGACCTGTTGGAATATGGGGGGAGGGCAAATGTCCCTTAGATGGAAACATGTTCTCAGTAGAAATGGCTCCTACTGTTGGGAGAACAATGCCTTGGCACGGGGAAGATTGTAAAGGCAGTGTCAGGCAATACCATGACCAAGTGGCTGACTTGGGGCCCGTGCACATGGTATTGCTGCCGATGGAGGGGGCAGCCATGGCCACAGGGCTGGGCGACTGTGCTGCTACCTGTGCAGTCAGGGCTGTGTGAAAAGACGCGTGTCAGTTGGGGAGGGTTGACTGGTTTGGCCTTTTCACCTCACTTGTCAACATGAAAGAAAGTGGCCACCGGAGGCACATTTGAGCCCTCCTCACTCTGTGCAGCGAATTCAGTACTTCGTCCCAGCAGTGGCGTTCTCTCTGCTCCCTTGGCTCCTGCTCTGTGTGACTGCATATTTTCTATGAAACGTCTTTATACAGATCCTGTTTTGTTTCAGCACATCACAATTTAATGACTATTTGTATGTTTCTGTCCTCCTACTAGACTCGATTTTCTTAAGAAACTGATCCATGTTTTGTTACTACCTTTGCATCTTAAGGCAATGACTGAGAAGAGCTGAGTCAACATTCTACTGAGGACGGCAGGTGGCCAGAGCCCACCTCCAGGCTCCAGTGACTGATATTTGCATGTTGGTCTAGACAGACTGTGAGAACTTAGGCAAATCGCTTAAAACTTTCTGAGTTTTGTGTTTCTCCTCTGAAAAACGAGGGGAATGATACGGGCCACACAGTGTTGGAGAAGAGACTGGAGAGAGGATGTGCCCTTGTGAAGACTGAAGCCACTTTGATGACCTTCAGCTTCATATGAACCCCCAGTACTACTCAGAAATCCCGTTTCCTTCATAACATTTCTCGTCTATTCGCTCCAGCAGTCTCGTATTCACTTGCCCTTGGTTATTTACAATAGGTGGCATATATACATATAAAACTTGTATGTCAGATATACACTTGGCGAATATATTTTCCCATTCTGTGGGCTGTCTCCCTGCTCTCTTGATGGTTTCTTTTACTTTGCAGAAACTCGTTAGTTTGATGAGTCACTGAGACCACCATCTGCTCAGTAAGCCAATCTGCAGAGTGGAATGTGTCTTTGTTGTCTCCTCCACTTTGCCTGCCACACCTCGTGAACCACAAAGTCCTGTCATTCCAGCCCTCTTCACCTCACTCACTCTAGGATCTACAAGGAACTCAAATGCGCTGAAAGGAAAAAAACAAACAACCCCGTTAAAAAGTGGGCTAAAGACATGAATAGACACTTCTCAAACTAAGATATATGGGCAGCCAATAGACACATGAAAAAAGTGCTCAGCCTCACTCATCATCAGAGAAATGCAAATCAAAACCACATTGAGATACCACCTAACCCCAGTAAGAATGGCCATCATTAATAAAACAAACCAAACAGATGCTGTAAAACAAACAACAGCAGATGCTGGCGAGAATGTGGAGGAAAAGGAATGCTTCTACATTGCTGGTGGGAATGCAAATGAGTGCAGCCTCTTTGGAAGACAGTGTGGTGGTATCTGAAAGAACTAGAAATTGATCTTCCATATGACTCAGCAGTTCCTCTATTGGGAATATACCCGGAGGAACTCAAATCATTCTACAAAAAAAGATACCTGCACACGTATGTTTGTTGCAGCTCTATTCACAATGCACGTGTATGTTTGTTGCAGTTCTATTCACAATAGCAAAAACATGGAACCAACAATGTTGCCCATAGAAGCTGGACTGGATTAAAAAAATGTGGTACATATACACAATGGAAGATTATGCAGCCATAAAGAAAGACAAACATACGGACTTTGCCACAACTTGAATGGATTTAGAGTCAATCATACTCAGTGATCTGTCACAGAAACAACGAACAGAGTACCATAAGCGAACTATAAGCGAAACTTGAACAATTATAATACTATAAGAAAGCAACTGACAGTCGTTAGAAACCATAAGGGGAGGGGGGTGGGATTGGCAGTTGAGAGAAACTGCTAGGGGACAGAGGGGCATACCTCAGCAACAAGGGTACCTGCATGATCAAGGTTTGTATACCTAACCCTGAATTGTACCCCACATCTTTATAATAATAAAAAAGCTTGTATGTCTAAAGTTAACTCCTTATCCTGAGCTGTACCACTCCTTCTGTGCCCCTCTGAAGTCACTGAGACCACAGTCTGCTCAGCAGGCCAATCTGCAGACGGGGAATGTGTCTTTGATGTCTCCTCCACTTTCCCTGCCACACCTCGTGAATCACAGAGTCCTGTCATTCCAGCCCCCTTCCCCTTACTCACCCTACCATCCCAGTCTACACCAGTGACATTTCTTGCCTCATTTCTCATAATAATTTGTTGTGATCATCTTGCGTCCATATCCTTGTCCTTCTCTAATTGACTTTTATTCATAGCACCTAAGGCGAAGGTGCTATGAATAAATCCATGACACCCATCTTTGACCATGTGCGTCTCTATAATCTTGTGCGTCCTTGTCCTTATCGTGGCACTTCTCATGAGGCACTAGGACACACCTTTGTTTGTGATCCTTCCCACTCTGTTATCTCCCTGAGAGACGGGAATCCTATCTTCTTCCATATTACTGTAAACAGGCTCACAGATGGAAGAAGGAAGGAACAAACAACTAAGCACAGCTATTGGAGAATAATAATTCCTCCCCTTTTCTTGCTCTTTCATATTCTCCTCTTCTCTTTTCGTTTCTTCTAGTTATTAGTTATTTGTAGTAATTGCCATCATTACTATTATCATCATTACTACCATTGTAATTATAATCATCTTGATCAATTATCTCCTAAGATGACCCCCATGATAGCAGAAAGTTGCTAGCAACAGCTGGAACCTGGTGGAAGGCCATTAGAGGAGGCCATAGGGCATTGGTGAAAGCAGTTCAGAAGGGAGTGGGGAGGGGAGGACCCCCAGGATCCACCTGACTCCACTTTTTTTTGAGTTGGAGTCTTACTCCATCGCCCAGGCTGGAGTGTAGTGGCATGCTCACGACCACCTCAGCGTCGATCTGCTGGGCCCAGGCGATCCTTGTGCCTCAGTCTTCCAAGTAGCTGGAGCTATAGGCACGCACTACCACTCCCGGCCAATTTTTTGATTTATTGTAGAGATGAGGTCTCACCAAGCTTCCCAGGCTGTTCTTGAACCTGTGGGCTCAGGCAATCCCCTCACCTTGGCCTCCCAAAGTGCTGGGATTACAGTCTTGAGCCACTATACCCAGCTCACTTTTTTTTAAGGCTTCTTTTGGAGCACACCAGTAGGTACTTATCTAAGTGGCCTCCCTGGGGCATCAGCTACTGCTTCTAATGGAAAGGGAAACGTGGACTACAACTCTAGTGCTGGTGTGACTGGGTTCCCACCGGAGTGCTCGGAAGGCCAGGATTTTGAATGAATTAGATGCACTTTATTCTTCACTTCCTGTACTTTGGTTCTCATTTTCTCTCTGTGTCTTCTTTCACTTTGTTCACAGTGCCAGTCTCTCATGTCTGGAAGTCTACTTCCTTTATTATAGGGAAACCGAATAAAGAAAGTTGAGGCAACTTGCTGAAAGCCACACACACAGCTAGTTATTCACAGAACAGAGACTTGGCTTGGGACTTTCTGGATTTCAGACTAGAGTCTTTCCACTGTATTGGTTTTCCCAATGAGGACTCACTGGCGGAAAGCATAAGTGAGTTTGGAAAGAAGCAAAATGAGACTGTGTGAGTATGAGCTTGTGTGTGCTTTGGGGTGGTGGTGAACATGTATCTTTTGTTGCTTATTCCTTTTTCACTCCCTTTGTCACTGTTGTTATGCTCTTCCTTCATTCCCCTCTTATCTTCCCATTTGATTGCTTCATTGTCTCCCTGTACTTACTCTTCTCCCCACAAATTGTACTTTTTCAGCCAGTCGTAGTGGTTTATGCCTATAATCCCAGCACTTTGGGGGACTAAGGTGGGACTTAAACTTAATTGTTTAAGTCCAGGAGTTTGAGACCAGCCAGGACAACATGGCAAGACCGTCTTTACAAAAAATAAAAAAATTAGCTCAGTGTGGTGGTGTTAACCTGTAGTCTCAGCTACTTGGGAGACTTAGGCAGGAGAACGTCTTGAGCCCAGGAGTTTGAGGCTGCCGTAAGCTATGATCACACCATTGCCCTCCATCCTGGGTGACAGAGTGAGACCCTGACTCAAAAGATAATTAACAAATAAATAGTCCTTTTTTGTTGCCCTCTTCACTCCTTCCCAAACTTATCTTTTTCATCTTTGCTTTCTTATTTCTCTTTCCCATGACTTGCTCTGAAGTTTCAATGGGCTCATGAAATACACGAAATGCTGCATTTTTAAGGGACATTAAAGATATGTAATTTTGATTAATTTACACTATAGCCAGTCTTATAAGGATTATTTGCTATCCAATGAGCCTTTGAAAAGTCTTACAAGTTGGGTATTTTTTTCGAAATGGTAACATTACATTTTTTAGTAAAACTAACTCAAATACTTGAAGACCACATTTTTCTTGGGAACTTAATTTTCTTGCTCACAAAAAGTGTGCATGCCTATCTTTACAGTTATGAAAGCTGCAAGAAATGAACACTGAAAATTGTGAGACAAGAGAAAGTTCTATAGTATGTCAAGTGGCAATGGCAGGTTTAAGAGGGCATTTGAGCACAGGATAAATTAGACTGGTGTCAAGATGGGGTCTGGCAAAGGCAGGATTTAGTTGAGAAGAGTCTGGAGAGGCAAGACTGCTGGATGGAGGGAAGCTTAAAATATGGTTCTAGGACCCAGGACTTTTGCTGATCAAAGGGAAGGGAGCCAGGCTCGTCCAAGATTAGCTGAGAAGGAATCTCTCTGTGAGCATTCTAGAGCACCTGTAGTCTCATTGTCATGGGCAGTTCATGTCTTCCTCCACCCTCTGTCTCTAAACTGGGCTTCTGAAAGGTTCCCAGGAACATAGAAAGGCAGCACTTGAACACTGGTGGAAGCATCTGAGTGCTTGTTGATGGTGAATCCCTCATTGTCTGTGTGGATGGCCAGACTTCCCACAAAACTGAGGAGCTTAACTTCCAGGTCTTACCTTCCTCAGGAGCTTACCTTCCAGGTCTCTACTCTCTTTCTTAGCCATCCATTGTCTACGGAGAATCCCTAAAAGAATCCTTCTTCTACTTTCTGGGAACCGGGAGAGAGGACAGACACTGAAAGCCCTTCATCCTCTATCCAGGTTCATTCTGGGCCGAAGATTAAAATACTAGGTTTAGTGAGATATCAGATCTCTGGCACCAGTTGGAACATGGCTATGGGGAAAGTTCCTAGGCCTGCCTCAGGCACCATACAGGCTAGGCAGTCTGGACTATACATTTGTTTGTGGTTTGTGCTTAAAGGGTTTAGAGCTTAAGACCAGAGATGATGGAGCCAGATCCTTTCATGACTTCCACGCTTGGACCTTGAACACATTATTTTATTTCTCTGTTTCTCAGCTTTTCTGACTTTAAAGTGGGTCTATGACAATTCAGAAGTCAGTGGAGATTAGTATGAGCTATGTTTTTGCATTTAGAGCTAAGTGTATTGCTCTGTGTCCGGTTGGCATATGCAGGGGAGCATTCATGGAGTATGACTGCCAGCAGAGGCTGTTGGGAAAGTCGTGCTTTAAGGTCTGTGTGGAAAATTAGGTAGATTAGATTAATAACCTAATCTTCAGTAGATTAAGTCTGAGCATCCATTCCCTCCTCATGTATCTTCCCGGACTGCAGAAGCGGCCAAGCCCAGCACTACGTTTCCCAGTGGTCCTGCGCTTGGGGTACGAGAGGCAAACTGGCCTCTCCAGTGTGATTCTGTCGTGTAAGGTTTGAAGCCAGAAACGAGAAGGAGGCAGTCATCTTGCGGGCCAGCCCGGCCGTGAGGATGGACGTCTGCCTGCAGTGGGGCTCTGGAGCCGTCGTCTGAGATGGGTGTTGGTGGAAGCCGCTCTTGAGTCTCCTGTCTTCCGGATTGGCCATCCCGACTAGATGGCCACCTCTGCAGGGTGCCCTGGGGGTTGCTCCTGGAGACTCAGCCAAGTGCTCACTTCTTTCAGGGTCATTAGCACCCGATATTCTACCTATCTCACACTCCTTTCTCCTGGATTGGTTGTGATTTCTGCGTTCTACAACAACCCTTGATTTTGCCGTCTCAAAAATGGTCTTTTTAAGTTTAGAGAAGGCTAAAGGAAGAGGTGATCTTGTCTAATTTTCCAAGACTGGAAGAACACACTTTTTTTTTCAAGTCAGAGTCTCACTCTGTTGCTCAGGCTGAAGGATGGTGGCATGCTCATGGCCCCCGCAGCCTCGACCTGCTGGGCCCAGGCAATCCTTCTGCCTCAGCCTTCCAAGTAGGTGGAACTACAGGCATGCACACAACGCCCAGCTAATTTTTTGAAATTTATTGTAGAGACGAGGTCTTGCCAAGTTCTCCAAGCTGGTCTAGAACCCCCTGGGCTCAGGCAATCCTTTTGCCTCTGCCTCCCAAAGTGCTGGGATTACAGACATGAGCCACCACGCCCGGCTAGAATACACTATTAATTGTATAGTCTCATTTGATTTCCACTTGCAAGCACTTTCCTAGGATTCTTCACTTATCAGTTTGGGCTATGAGAACTTTTTTAGCCCTTGGAAAGTGTGCTTAGGGATTTTCCTGCATCTCACTTAGTACATTTTTCTCAGGTTGACTACAGGTGTATTATATGACTACCAATAATGGGTATTGAAAAGACCTGTAATTATGTCATGGGACCTGGATGTTATGCAATAAGTTCCGTCAACGATGGAAAGATTAAGGTTCAGTTGTTCTGCTGATAGAGCACCTAGCATCCTGAGAAATATTTTAGAGTTTCTACATTCAATGAATTTAATTAATAGTGTGGCAAGAGGGAAATTATTTAGAATGAGCCCATATTTTTGTCTTCATGTTTTGATAAGATATCAACTTAGATCTTGCAAGGTAAGAGATTCTGCCAGAAGGGTTAAATTCACTGATACCCATTGTTAAAAATCTGGTTGAGGGTGAAACTACTGGATGAAATCTGGAAGGTAACTCTCACTGTTGGATTCTCATTTAATAGAAAAAAGTGGGCAGAGCTGTATGGATTTCTTGCTGACTTGGGTATAATTATCCACACAACCATATATGTGGGTTCTTATTCAACAGCGTATGTCAGTGGTTGAGTCAGTAGTTCAATTGTAAAGTTAGACGATTAGCATATACCCTCTAAAAAATTTATTTTTTGTTTTTTAACCTCTATCACCGAATCTGCAAAATATCTGACAGACTTTGACATCCATAAAAAGATGCCAAACTCTGTGGAAGTGACTTGCATAAAATAAGCTCCTCGTAAATGCTAAAAACCAACCACTGGTCTCGAGGAAGAAGGATGTTGACGGTGGAGAACTCGGTATGAAATTCCAGGAGCATCACTGCAAATTGCCACGTGCTATAGGTCTCCTTATTGGAGGGGTAATGAGTGTCTTCAGGTGAGCCGGAGGATTAGGTGCCCAAGAACTGTAATCAGACATGATGGGAATGGGCCTGGGAGTTGCCAGAGCTGGACTTAGCTGAGCGATTTGATAAAGATGAACTATCTAGGCAGTATTTTTGAATGGGATGTCTCCCTCTAGTATCTTTACTTACATAAAGGTGTCCACGGACACTATCTTTCTGACTTTGTTCTCATGTGGGGGCTAAACTGACTAATTTTATTGGAAATGAAGCAAGGTAAACCTTAGGAGTACAGAGATTTGTGGCCAAAAGTTACTGCCTCGGAAAATTTTTTTCACAGCGTGTCAATATACTGATATTTTGGTCTTGCAGAAATTGACTGGATTTCATGGAATTGGAAGTCAATTGAAAGACAGTCTGTTGAAATCATTCCATGAATTCAAAGCATTCAGAGAAAAAGTGTTTGCTCAGCCATGTTGATTGAGAAATTGAAGGTAGCTAGAGCAATGTGTCATGCTTGATTTTGTACTGTTGGATGCTGGTTTGGAGTAAAAGCTGAGCTTTGTTGCTGAAAGCCACCATGCAAAGTGGAAACATTGTGCATTACTGAGGGCAGGGGTGTGCTTGCTTTCCCAAAAGAGACGCATGCCTGCCTTTGTGGGTTGAGGAGTCGGCATCAGTCCTCTTTATTGCCACTGAGCCCAGTTGTCTTCTTTCTGTTAATCTCAGAGTCAATATTTAAATTGGTCCTGTAGAAAGTTACTGCCATTTTTCCTTCATGGTCCGTGGCTGGGAGTTGAAAGAGAGAGTGAGGCAGAATTCACACGTGGAGAAAGAATATTGTAGAAATTACGTGTAATCCCGTCAAAGTAAAGGCATTAGACTTATAGATTTGCAATTGGCCAAGTTGAGCAAACTTTTATGTGAAAAGTTATTCTAACATAAAAAATTATGAATTTTCTTAAGCTTTGTGATTAGAGTGTAATACGTATTTATGGTCCCCCCAGGCACCAACCAGTAAAAATGGTTAAAACCTTTAGTCCTTTTAGTAGTTCACAGTTTTATTGCCAAAGTTATTTTGTAGGTTTTATGCTTAAAGCAAGGTCAGTGTATTGCACTGTATAAATTATTCTAAGTAATTGTTCAGTTATTTTATAGCTTAGTCACAGGTTTTTTTTATTATTAAATGTAGCCTTTCCTTTAAAGTTAGAATGAGAAGGGCACTGTAAATCACAGGGTGGCTTGCCATTGGGGTTTCAGCTTTACCTGTGATAAGGGTTTAATAACAGTCTGGCCCAGACACCAGTTCCCTCTCAATTACCTTTCCACATGGGCATTAGTTCACACTGTTTATTAAAAATTCCCCTTATAGTTTTTAAATGGAGTGTTTCAGATTAATGGCCCCCATGGAGTTTAACTTCATTGCACTTCATTAAAGCTAGGTTGTGCAAAAGGTTAGTTCAATTAAATCCAGAATGTGACCTTAAATCTGTATAGATTTTTTTTTTTCAGTAAATGTGGTAAAATTGCTCTGCCAATCCTTTAAGATCAACGAGGCAACATCTTTCTCCATAACCAAAGTGCAAAAACGTGTGTGCCTGCTTTGAATTTTCCTATGACTACCCGTTTGTCTCCTACAGAATCAGATGCCAATCCACGAAGGAGGTGGAGTTACAAACAAATCAAGTTCCTGGAGAGCAGAGACGCTGGCTGTGTGAGGCTGGGGAGTTTGTGAAACCTTCTGTTCCTCTTGAGTGGATGCTGTAAGTTTGGTACTTTAGGAAAAAAATATTTTGTTTCCCATGTAATAACAATGTTTTTCTAAATAGGTTGGCTTGTGTCTTCCAAAATAAAAAGGGATATAAAATCTTCAGTGTTTCTCTCCCTTAGCTACTTCAATCTGCAAAGCCTTAGCTATTGTTTCCTCTGAGAATTCATGCTAATTGAAGGCATTAATTAACCATCTGACACCATGCAAATGTAGCCTCACTGTCTTGAGGCAATGTGTGAAGTGATGTTCATTAGCACCATAACTCAGTAGCTCCATTTTCTTTCTGTGGATTTCAAATGACTCCGTGAAACCAGCCCAGATACATTTTCTCCTTTTTTTTTTTTTAAGATGCCAAACTTGTATGTTCTCACAACTAGTACCTAGACATAGTTTATAATTTTAAGAGCTCTTATGTTGTAAATATTTTAAAAGTTACCGATTTTTATTTAAAAAATAAGTTGAGTTGAAAATCACTACGTTTTTAAGGTAGACACTATTGTTGTCTCCCTTAATTGTCAGCGCTGTGGCATTTCTTCTTGCACCCGAATCTGTATTTTTGTTATTGTTGTTTGTCTGCTGCTATCTTTTGTTTATTGCTTAAGTTTTATCTCATTTTTGTGATCCAATATGGCACTTACTAAGGAATGCAAAATAATCCAAGTGTTTGCTCAAATGTCTCACGTATGTACACCATAGTATTCACTGTGTACTTGTGTACATGGTCAGTACTAGGCAGAGAGAAGAGGTGATGCAATCTGAGGGAAGTGACACAACGCCCTCTTGCTGAGTATATCTGCATTAAGTAATTTATTGGGGCAAAGACATTGACGACTTCTTTAAATACATTATGGCATAAAGAATGGAGGAACCATTAAATGATTATCGTCTATTAATGGCTTATTTCATTAAACTAGCATGTTACCTATTTGGACCCTCGGGTTAATCAGAGAATGAGTACAATTTGATTTAATGAAACTGGTACTTTGAGAACATGTGGCACTGCAGATAGTTTAGTCTGCCTTGGTGTCACAGTGGGATAAGAGGTCGGGGCAACCAAAAGGGAGAATAAAGACACCCAGTGTATGAAGAGCAAAAGTAGTGGATAGAAATTAGCAAGCCTAAAGCAAATATTATCTACTTGACAATTTGGGATTAGGATGTCTACACGTTTTAGGTTAGCTGTTCTCCAAGTGTGATCTGGAGAACTTTGGGAGTTTACAACATATTTCTAGTGGATCCAAGAAGTCAAAACTATTTCCACAATAATATCTAAACTTCATTTGCCTTTTTTACTTTTTCCTGATTATACATTGTGGTGATACCAAAACAGAATGAGCAAAGGAGAAGACAGGAGGATTCGTAAATCTTCTGGGAAACAAGATATAAAGACAGTTGGAAAATGCGAAAACGGTAGACTTCTCTCCTTATATTCTTTTTGTTTTACAAAATAGATTTTTTTGTAAAAATGTGTTATTTATATTATGTGATAGATTTGTTATTACTATTTAAAAAGAATTGTTAAATATTCTTAAATGATTAGTTTAAATTTTTAATAGGGTAAATATTAACAAGTATAAAACAAGTATTGAGGACTAAACTTGACTTTATTTTTTATCCAAATTCCTACCTAAAATGTGTGGAGAGTCATGTCTGAGAAGGACTCATCAAACAGGGTTTCATGGCCTCATTATCCTATGTACTCAAAAGTCTGTTTTCCAGCTTTACTCTGGCATAGCATCACATAACAAATAAAAAAGGAAATTGAATTATTTAATAGCCCTTCAAAGCCATCTCTTGGGGACTTTCAAACTCCGGAAGCCCTGTAAGATACTTATTGGATGGAATTGGGCATGTTCAGGGTGGTCTGGCCTGTGACTGTAAGACACTTACCTGTCCTCTCTGAAGTCTACCAATATAGGACTTCATCTACATATCAACAAGCTGGAGTTTTCCCTAACCTGTTAGCTTGACAAAGCATCTCCTCTACTGATTTCTAAAATTCCTTAGATAGAAGCTACAAATTACCAGTCAAGAAGTCTTTGAATTCACCTTTGACCTGTAAGCTTCTGCTTAGAAATGTACCTCTTTCCTGGGTCAAACCAGTGAAAATATCACATGTATTGATTTATGGTTTTTTGTAGTTTCTGCCTTCCTAAAATGTATATAACCCAAATTCAACCAGGGTGCACATGGTCTCAGGACCTCTTGAGGATGGGTGTTGCCAAGCTTAAATCTTCAGGTTTGGTTCAGAATCAACTATCTTAAAATATTTTATAAAGTTTGGCATCTTTTTTATCACCAGTATAAAGCAAATAAAAAAAATCTCTTTGAGGGCCTTAATATTTTTTGAGTCTAATGGGGTTCTGAGATAAAAGTATTTGGGAGTCACTTCTCTAGGTGCTGCATACTTCAACATTGTAGTTTATCATGTGCTCAAGAATTTCCAATGAGGAATGCTGGTATACAGAATATTGAAGTCCTGGCAATAGCTCTCTGCTTGTGCTTGTCCAAATGTGGTTGGGAAGAAAAGTTTTGCTAAAACAGTTTTTTTTTTTTTAATTGCCTAGAGCACTTATTAAGAAAGATGCTTGTGACTGGGGGTACAGTAGGGAATAAGAAAAAAAAAACATAAGAATTATAAGGAAAGAATTTGAGGATGTCAACAAAAAACTCACTCTAATTTATCATTTTCCTTTAGTGTAGTAATTAGAATATTTTGTCACTGAGGAGATTTTAGAATAAAATATTAATTTGTGTCAGACTTCATTAAAATCGAGAAAGAATATTTTGGACTAAAATGTCTCAAATGAGCACGGATAGATAGTTGGAAGTCGTGCCCGGACAGCTGGAATTGGAAGTAATTGTGCTCCTGGGGTAGGGAGGAGGTTTGGAGCAGGGAGTCTTGAGGCTATGTGCAGAGGGATGGGAGTGAAGCGGCCACTGGACCAGCAGCAGCTCCTAGGTGGGCAGTTAGAATTCAGGAATGCTATTGAGACGCTTTTTCCATAGGGCTAAATTGTCCAACACAAGTGTGCCTAGAAGATGGCTGGCTTTTCTTTTCGACAGGGGTTGATGGGGAATCTCACTGAAGGACTTGAATTGCCCAACGCTTGACCAATGAGCGGAAGCCAGGGATGGAGTCATTTCAGTCATCCTCTGCTAGACATAGAGACTGGAGAGCAAGGAGAAATAGTTACCCACATAAAAGGAAGGAATCTTCCTATAGGAAAAGAGAGGCACTGGGTAGAAAAAAATCCAAACAAGTTCAATCAAGCCCTAAGTAACTTTGCATGTGGATTTTCAGAACACTTCTTCTGTGGCCCTTTAGTAATTCCCATCTGCTGCACATCACTGCCAGAAGAATAATCTCTCCCAATCCATTAATTCATAACATTCTTGACTCAAAACTTTCAGTTACCTTTGTTACCTACTAAATTAACTTCAAGCACCTTCTCTTGGCATTTAAGGTCTTTCAGAATTTGTTCTTCCCTTGTTTTTCTAGTTCCATCTCTGATTTCCCTACAAAAACCAAGAGTGCCTAATCTCTGAATCTTGAACTCATTGAGTTCATTCTTATCTCCATTTACTTACTAATGACATACTTTTGCCTTTGTCATGTTCTCCTTTTATACAAATATTAACTTATCTTAAAAGCCAAGCTCAGGTGAGGTAGAGGAAAGAGTTGTCCCATAAGGAATAGGTAGAACCTGAGATTTCAGACTCAGAGAATTGGCTGCCTTTCCTGAGTCTTCCCAGGATGGTATCACTTTGGTGGGTTTAGGCTTTAGCTCTCTGTCTAGTAGGTTCAGAAATCTGATTTTGTCAACAAGTCATCCCCAGTAGTGGGCACATAAAAGCCAAACTCACAAGATTAATTTTAAATTGCACATTTCCCAGTGTGAACTAACAATGCTCCCATTAACAAAAATCCTCATTTGAACATTACCTTATAGACAGAACTAATTTAAAAGTCTAAAAACTTCTGGATGATTACTTAGCAAAGATAAGGCTAAGAAAGTTACCAAGTCTGATATTTTCATCTCCATAATGCAATGTTCTCTTTGTGGCCCTACTCCATGTTTGCATTTTTGACTTTTTTGTTTTGTTTTTGACAACGTATTTTACTGTTGGAAGTTTCATTTGTTAAATTTTTATTCACTTATTCATTTGTTAAATTTTAAAAAGTGGTTAGTCATATTATTATTCATTATGCTGACCTGAAATTCATTCTGTCTTAAGAAAACATTATTTAGTTTGGTTCTGATTCTTTATATCTTGATTTTATAGTCTAATTATCAGAAAACAATCTTAATTTTCTTGTTTCCAAGTGCCTGGAAGAACATTTTACCATTTTACTGGCAGCAATTAGTATTTGATCTTTACAACAAATGTATTAGGCAGATAGAGTCAATTAGTATCACTTCCAATTTACAGAGGAGGAAACTGAGGCTTAAAGCATTAAAAGATTTGTCTGAACACACACACAGTGCTTGGATAAACCTGGTCTCAAGATCTTTATATACTATAGGACCACCTGATGGTAAGACCATTTCTTCATGTCAATTAGAGTACCTAGCAAAGTACTGGGATCATTGTAGATGCTTATATGTATTTGTTTTAAAACTGAATAAAGATACTTCTGAAAATAAAGTGAAACAAATTCTCAGTTCCATGAGGCAATGATAACTGTGAATACCTAGGGTACAGAGTTTTCATACTTTACTGCTAACTGTCAAGCTACTAAACTAATTACTGTTTTATGGTTTAGAAAATGAACATCATAATTCTTCTTGATGTGAATTAGAGTGTGACTAGACCATGACGACTGAAGACGGATTGTTGAATTGGTCATGAATCCTGGCTCTATGGATGAGAACTTAAGATTCATGATGGAAAGAGTAGGATTGCAATCAGGGCTTTTGAGGTCATAGAGTCATCACAGAGGTCAGGACTCTGAATAGATCCCTGATCTACAGCTACTGTAATTGGGAAAAAGTTTTCCTCCAGATGATCATCTTTTATTTAGGTGTTGGCTCCCCTGGGTGACCTCTTCCCCAAAGCGAATTCTTTGGATTAGTTGCCTAAGATCTCTGGGTTTGGGGAAGGGGTAGATCAGCAAAATGCTCAGTTGCAAAACAATCTGGCCAATTTAAATAGAAAATTCAGAAATAATATTCTTTAGAAGTATATTGAGAAGAGTCAGTCATAAGACTCATACTCACGAAAATATGTGGGAACCAAGTGAAAGGAGGCAGCTGAAAACACAGCTACTAGTACTGTTGCAAGTGGACAGTTGCTGTCCTTAAACTTCTGTACTTCTGACTCCACTGCCTCAATGGCTTTACATCATTTCTTCCTTCTGCAAGATTTGTATCTCTTCCTCAAAATCCTAGAGCTGGTCAGCACTGATTGGTCAAGTCTGTTGTTAGACTATAAAAATATTTGTGAAACGTTTAAGTATTGTGTATAATGCACTGATGCTAACTGATGCAATAACTTGATACTAACGTAGGATAGATTTTTCAAAATCCTGTTATTTTCACTATATGATCAACTTGAATGGCATATAAAATACAATATTAAATTGCAATGTTGAAACTGCCAAAGGTCAAATAAATATCCTTCCTCTGTAGTATGTGCAATAATGTTTCATTTAACCAGCAATATTGGGGATTTAGGTATTTCATATAAAGGATTTTTACAGGTAATTGAAGATCACCTTTAGAGAACTTTAACGTTTTAAATTTTAACTTGGTAGAATGAAAAGCATTAAAAGTACATTGCCTACCTCCTGTATTTAGAAATAGGAGTACAGAAATATAGAGAGTAATCAAACCCATGTTTTCACCACACAGATTTTCTTTCTTTATAAATAGAGGATATTGAGTACAATTTAATATTTATAAAATAACCCTGTTATTATTGTAAGCATTATTATTACATCATGTTGTGTAATAAAATATACTTAGAGAAGTTTGTGGCATATGGGTATAGTTCAAAATTTTATTTGCCTTGTAGAAAATATGCAAAACAAACAGAAAAAAACAAAAATGACTACAATCTCACTTGCCAGAGGTAATCATGGTTAACATTTTGGCATTATTACTATTTCTTGTAAAGTTAATGTGTTATTGTTTATATACTTGTTAATCCTTTCTTACCTTAATATATCGTGAATGCTTTCTCATGGCCTTAAATATTCTTAATGACTTACTTTCTAATGGTTACATGATTTTGCATTGTACAATGGAAACCAGTCTCCCAGTGGTGAATATTTAGATGTTTTTAATGTTTAGCTATTGTAAGCAATGCCATAGTGAGCACTTTTTACATAAATCTTGGTGGATGTCTTAATTCTTTTATTTAGTTAAGAAGGGTTGACAAAGCTAAGTGCTTGGGATACTAACAATTTTGTTTGTTTTTATTTCATTTAAAAAAATCTTTATTCTTGTAAAATTTACATTCTAGTAGATGAAGACTGATAATAAACATAAACAAGTAAATTATATAATATATTAGAAAGTAATATGATATTAACAGTATTCCCTTAGGTTAAGTTCCTAGAAGACTCTTGACATGTATTTCTAAAGTGCCATTTAGAAAGATTGTACTGATTCATCTTTTTTTTTTTTGAGTTGGAGTCTCACTCTGTCACCCAGACTGGACTGAGTGGCTGCTCCTGGCCACCGTAGCCTTGACCTGCTGGGCTCCGGTGATCCTTCCGCCTCAGCCTTCCAAGTAGCTGGAACTACAGGAACGCACTACCATGCCCGGCTAGTTTTTGATTTATTGTAGAGATGAGGTCTCGCCAAGTTGCCCAGGCGGGTCTTGAACCCGTGGGCTCAGGCAATCCACTCGCCTCAGCCTCCCAAAGATGCAGGATTATAGGCTGAGCCACCAAGCCCGGCTCTGATTCATCTTTCTACCAAATATATTAGAATGTCTCTTTTTCTGACTTTGAAACATGTTTTTAAAGAAAAATACTGCTATTTTGTTCAATAGAGTTTATTTTATTTCTTAAATTTCATTTTTTGATTCTAGTGATTTTCAAACACATTTTAGTAGGTTGATTATTTGCATATATACTTTTAAGAACACCTGCTTACTATTCACAATTACAAAAACATGGAGCCAACCATGCTGCCCATTGAAACTGGACTGGATACCAAAAATGTGGTACATATACACAATGAAATATTACACAGCCACAAAGAAGAACAAACATACGGACTTTGCAGCAACTTTGATGGATTTAGAGTCTATCGTACTCAGTGAAATATCACAGAAACAAAGAACAGAGTACCATATGTTCTCACTCAGAAGTGGATCTTGAACAATTATCAAAATACTCTAAGAAAGGAATTGGCAGTAGTGGGAAACTGCCGGGGGGTGGGGTGGGGGTAGGATTGACAGTTGAGGGAAGCTGCCAGGGAGAGGACACACTTCATGAGCAAGGGTACCTGCATGATGAGCATTTGTATACCTAATCCTGAATTGTACCACAACAACAACTACAAAAAACACCTGCTTGTCTTTTGCATAATGTTAAGAATTTGAGGAACATAAGAAAGATTTTGAGGAGGACATGCTATTCAACTTGCAAATGCATTTCGTCACCCAGTGGTGTAGACTTATAAGGGAGGACTCCTCTAAAACCCAGAATTTGCTCATAAAAAATGTGTATTTATTCTTACAAGTTTAAACTTTAGTCACTTTCAAAGTACCTGTGTTTGAAGCAATGGACCTACTAAGACACTTTTTCCACTGCTCAAAACGGTTTTTGAGTCATCAATGTCCATGTCTTTTAGTGCTTCCGCTGTTTTCTTGTTTCGCCTCTTCTACATTGGGAAAACATTTCTCTTTGAGGACATTTTTCATCTGAGGAAACAACAGCAACAAAAAATGCCACCTGGGTGAGACTGGGTGCATAGGGAGGGTGGGACTTGAGGGCCATGCCCTTCTTAGTCAGAACACTCAGTGCAGTGCGGGCAGGTGCTTTGTCATGGTGAAAGAACAGTCATCTGTTTGCCACAGCTTCGGATGTTTCTTCTACAAATCATGATGCAACCTTCTCAGAACTTCCAGATGAAAACTGATTGGTTCCCAGAACATTCACCTAGCAAGAGAAGCCTGTACTGCCAGGTGCCTGCCCTCCAAAAGATAATTCTGGTTTTGTTTTGGAGGGAGTCACCCTTCATATCTCATTTATCTCTCCTTCAAGATCTTCTTTCTTTTCCTTCTACTTCAGCTTTAATTTGGAGGCCCGAAACTCTTCTTACCTGGATTACAGCTAAAGGCTCCAACTGCTCTTCTTGGCGAATAGCTTTCATTTTATCATAGACTCAGCTCATTACTTATCTTCCTCTAATATACGTTGGACTACATCACTCTTCTCTTTAAAATACCCAGTCATTCTTTTTTTTTAACTTCCTAAGCAAAATTGAAACCCAGATAAGAATGCAAAGCTTCTTATGGCTGACTCCTGCTTATACATATCATCTCACCTTTCTGAAATGTAGCAAACTCTCAGGATATTTCATGTTATGACAGAGTTCTGAATGCCCATGGCCACCACATGTGCTTGAGAAAAAAGCTGCGCTTCACTCTTGCTACTTCCAGATGAAAGTGACATGGGTTGGAGCAGTACTCACAAGCTTTTGGTTCTCAGGACCCCTTTATATCGTCAGAAATTATTGAGGAACCTTAAGCACAGTTGCTTCTGTGGATAATATCTGTCTATATTTATTACATTAAAATAAAATGGAGAAATTTGAAAAATATGTATTAACTTATTTTATTTTTCTTTATGTTACTCTTTTTAAAGTTTTATTTAGTTATAGAGATTTGGGGCACAAGTAAGGATTAACTGCACAAGTATACGGCATGCAGGTGAAGTTTGGGCCTCCCACAACCCCGATTTCCCCTGGCTTGGGACCAGGTACCTTGTGTGTCATTGTGTGTCCTCCTCCCTTCCTCTTCCCCTAGCAGCACCCAGTGACTGCTAATCCCTCCCTTGTGCTAACATGGTTAATGTTCAGGTCCCACTTATGAGCAATAACATATGCTATTCAGTTATTTGTTTCTGTGAGAAGTCACTAAGTATGATGGTCTCAAACTCCATCCAAGTTGCTGTGAATCCATGATTTTGTTCTTTACGGCTGTGTAATACTCCATCATGTATATGTACCATATTTTCTTTATCCAGTCCACTTTTGATGGGCAGTAGGGTTCTTCCATGTTTTTGTTTTGTGAATAGTGCAGCTCTAAACATGTGAGTGCAGGTGTCTTTTTCTGCAGAATCATTTATGTTCCTCTGGGTATTCCCAGAAGAGGAATTGCTGAATTGTACAGAAGGTCAATTTTTAGTTCTTTCAGGAATTGCTACACTGCTTTCTGTAGAGGTTGAACTAGCTTGCACTTCCACCAACAGTGTAGAAGCATTTCTTTTTCTCTGCACCCACACCAGCAACTCTTGTTTTTTGATTTATTAATGATGGCCATCCTTACTAGGGTTAGGTGGTATTTCTTTGTAGTTTTGATTTGCAATTCTCTGATTAGTGTGACTGAGCATTTTTTCATGTATCTCTTGGCTGCTTGTATATATTCTTTTGAAAAGTGTCTATTTGCCCATTTTATAATAGAGTTTTTATTCTTTTAGCTCATTTGCAATCCTTGTAGATCCTGGTTGTTACACCTTTGTTAGATACATAATGTGCAAATATTTTTTTCTATGGGTTTTCTTCCAACTCTCTTGATGTTTTCTTTTGCTTGATGGATTTTTCTCCATTGAGAAAAATATTGGCTGTGGGTTTGTGATAGATGGCTCTTACTGTTTTAAAGAATGTTTTTTCTATGCCTGGATATTCAAGGGTTTTTAATCAAGAAGGGATGCTGGATTTTGTCAAGTGCTTTTTCTGCATATAATGATATAATCATTGGTTCTTGTTTGTACATCTGTTAATGTATTGAGTTACATTTATGGTCTTGCAAATGGTGAACCAGCCCTGCATCCCAGGAATGAAGCTCACCTGGTCATAGCGGATGATCCTTCAGATATATTGTTGGATCTGATTTGCTGAATTTTCTCAAGACTTTTCATGTCTGTGCTCATCGAGAAGATTGGCCTATAATTCTCTTTCCTTGTTGGGTGTTTTCCAGATTTGGGTAACGGTGTGTTGTTAGCTTTATAGAATGATTTTGGAGAATTCCATCATTCTCGATTGTCTGGAATACTTTTGGTGAGATTGGTATCAGTTTTTCCTTGTATGTCT
The DNA here is from genome assembly GCF_000164805.1 of Carlito syrichta. Taxonomy (NCBI): domain Eukaryota; kingdom Metazoa; phylum Chordata; class Mammalia; order Primates; family Tarsiidae; genus Carlito; species Carlito syrichta. The sequence goes on from NW_007259797.1 coordinate 179,898, forward strand.
TATAGTATTCAGTTGGAAAGTCATCTGGTCTGGGGCTTTTTTTGGTGGGTAGATGTCTTATGATGGAGTTGATTTCTTGGTTTGTTATTGATCAATTTCTTCTTGTTTCAACCTTGGGTGCTGTGTCAAAAAGTCCTCCATTTCCTTTAGGTTTTCCAGTTTATTTGCATATAGCTGTGCATAGTAATCTCTGATAATCTTTTGAATTTCTTCAGGGTCAGTTGTGACTTTGCCTTTTGTGTTTCTAATTGTGTTAATTTGGACTTTCTCTTTTTAAGTCAGTCTGGCCAAGGGTCTGCCAATCTTATTTATCGTCACAAAGAACCAACTTTTTATCTTGTTGATATTTTCTATGGTATTTTTATCTTCTATGCTCTGCAGTTGTGACTTTGGTGATGTGAATTCTTCTGCTGAAGTTAGGATTTTGGTGGTTTTGCATTTTCAGGTCCCTTAGGTGTGGTATTAAGCTGTTTACGTGTGATCTTTCTGTTTTCTTAATGTGTATATGCAATGCTATGAATTTTCCTCTTAACACTGTTTTTATGGCATCCCAGAGATTCTGATAAGATGTGCCTTTGTTTTCAGGAATCTATTTATTTCTGTCTTGATTTCTGTGTTGACCCAGAAGTTGTTCAGCAGCATGCTGTTTAGTGTCCATGTCTTTGTGTGCTTGGGTGGGGATCTTGTTGGTGATATTTATTTTTATTCCACTGTAGCCTGAGAAGATGCATAGTATTATTCTTATCTCTTAGAATTTGTTTATATTTGATTTATGTCCAAGAATATGGTCAGTTTTGAAGTATGTTCTGTGTGCTGATTGGTAGAATATATATACTATAGTTGGTGGGTGAAGTGTTCTTGAGATGTCTATTATGTCCATATGGTCAAGCGTGAAGTTGAGGTTCTGGATCTTCTTATTGATTTTTGCCTTGATGATCTATCTAGAGTTGTTAGTGGGTTATTTAGGTCTCCGCCTATGAATGTGTGAGAGTCAATGTCCTCTCAGTTTACTTAGTAGTTGATTTATACAACCTGATACTTCTGTGTTGGGTGCATATATGTTTAGGATGGATATTTCTTGATGGGTATTGGGCCTTTTATCATTATGTAGTGTCCTTCTGTATCCTTTTTAACTTGACATCTGAAGACCACTTTGTCTGATATTAGAATAACTGCTTCTGCCTTCTTCTGTTTTTCATTCACCTGAAAGTTCTTTATTCAGCCTTCAACTTTGAGTCTGTGGGTGTCCTTAGCAATGAGTTGAGTTTCTTGGAGGCAGAAGATTGTTAGATTATGCTTTTTTATCCAGTTTATCACTCTCTGTCTTTCAGTGGTGCATTTAGTCCATTCACATTCAGGTTGATTATTGAAATGTGAGAGTTTATCCCTGCCATGGAACTCTTAGGGGTTGCTTTTTTTCCCTTCTAACTTTTGTATATATATGTGTGTGTATGTTTTCATTTTTGTGGGCATTCTGTATACTCTGATAACTCTGTACTTTTGTGATGGGCATGACTATCTTTTTCTTCTGTTTTCAAGACCTTCTTAAGCATCTTCTGTAGGACTGTTCTAGAGGTGGCATATTCTTTTAGGAATTGGATGTCTGTGAAAGTTTTTAATTTCCTGTTACTGATGAAACTTATCTTGGTGGGATAGGAAATTCTTGGTTGGAATTCCTTATCTTTAATAATATTGAAAATTGGACTCCAGTCTCTTCTGACTTGTAGCGTTTTTGCAGATAAGTCTGTAGCAATTCTAATGGGTCTTCCTTGGTGGGTAGTCTGACCTTTCTCACTGCCTTTAGGATTTTTTCTTTCATGTTTACTTTGTGGAGGTGGATTACTATGTGTCTAGGGGTTGGTCTTCTCATGTGATGCCTGTGGAGGTTTGCTGAATCTCTTGTGCTTGAATGTTAGCATCTCTGGTGAGATGAGGATGACCTCATGAAATGCTTGTTCCAAGGTGTTCTTCATTTCCTTTTCTGCTTCAGGGATACCAATCAGGTGTAGGTTTAGCTTCTTGACATAGTCACAAATCTCTTGGAAACTTTACTCCTTCTTTTTGAATTTCTTTTTCTCTGTTTTTAACAGTGTGTTAATTTCTTATCTTGGTCTTCAAGTTCTGAGAGTCTTTCCTCTGCTTAGTTGATTTTGTTCCTTATACTTGTTAGTTTGTTATTTATTTTGTTATTTATTTTGTTATGGTGTTATTTCCATTATTTAAGAATAGGCTTTTTTTGCACCCCCACATCTTTAAAAAAAAAAGCATAGACTTTTAGAAAATTGGCCAACTCCACTATGGATTCATTGAGTTCTACTTCTTGTTTCTCTTGGTTCTTGTTCATTTTTGCCATCCAATCTCTGATTTCTGGGGCTGTCATCTAGCACTGGTCTTTCTGGGAAGTTTCCATTGTTTGTTCTCTGATGTCTGATTTTTAGGATGCTGTCTCTTTAGGACTTTGGGAGTTGCCTGAGTTGTTTTCATTAATTTTTTCTCATTTGTGACAGGTCTCTTTTTCTTCTCTATAATCCCATCACTCAGTGACAGAGGGAGATGCATTCACTTCTGCTGCTTGCTCTGCCTTGTGACATATACCATCATTGCAGGTTCTCTCTCCCTCTGTTAAACTAGGGAATCTTTTTTCAGTCCCTGTTGCTCTCCAAGGGGGGGAACTGACTCATCTTAGGATCACTCACCCCTCTCTTTCACCAAGCACAGCGTCTGAATCTGTTTGAACCTGGGATAGGGCTAGGAGTGGGGCACCTGAAATTCCATGCTTGCCATTTTTTTTTGGTCTCTGTGTGTACATAAAGACCCCTACTGGGTTCAGAGTGTATCAGCAACTGGATCTCTACTCTCTTTCCTACTTGGCAAGAGATGCCCTAGTCTGCTTTTCCACTAGTTACCAGTGATGGGCATCCCAGCCAGGTTTACTCTACAGGCTATTCTCTTCCTGCCTCGGAAATGGCCACCATGGCAGTGTCTGGCTTGTGGGTCCTGATTCCTGTTTCACTTGGGCTCTGGTTGCCCTCTGCAGTTTCCGGACCAAAGACCCTCCCATGTGGGACCAACAATTCTTGCATGGCTAGCGGGAGGTGAACTGACTTGAAATGTCTTAGAATCAGTCACCCCTCTTTTTGACTGTGCAGAGCTCCCAACTTTGTCCAAGCCTGAAACAGGGAAGGGGGTGGGACACGTGAAGTCACATGTCTACCACTGTTTTCTTGTTTCTGTGTGTTCAAAGAGACCTCCACTGGGTGCTGGATATATAGCCTATCAAAAAGTGTTTGGAGTGTTTCTCTCAATTGGTGATTGGGTCCCCACTCTCTGTCTTGCTAGATGAGAGAGGTGCTGGTTAGCTGCTCCATGGTGACCATCTTGGATAATCTCATATTGACTCATTTTAAGATGATGGTAATTAAACCATCATTTAACATAAATAACACATTTTTGAGAAAAATAATTATGTTTTCTAAAACTCTCCAAAAACTAGAGAAAAGAAAATTTATTTTACATTTTTGTGAAGCTTTTAAGTGTCTCATTAATAGATAACAGTTGGCTACAGATGCATAAATTAACTAGACCCCAAACAGCTAACTCTGGCCCAGAGGATCAGAACTATGCTGATAAAGACATCTCAAATTACCAATTAAAAAAAAAATTGTAAGCAAAAGTAAAGGTTGTATAAGCCATTTTATTAGTCAGGGTTCTCCAGAGAAAGAAATAAAGTATGAGAGAGTGAGAGTGAGAGAGAGACAGAGAGACAGAGACAGAGAGTGAGATTTTAACGAATTGGCTCACGGAATGTAGGGACTGGCAAATCTGAACTTTATAGGGTAGGCTGTCAGGCTGGAGGACCAGGGAAGATTTGATGTTGCAGCTTGAGTCCTGAGGCAGTGTGGAAGCAGAATTCCCTCTCCTCAGGAGACCTCTGTCTTCTCTCTCAAGGCCTTCAACTGTTGGGATGAGGTCCACCCAAATTATGGAGGGCAATCTGCTCTACGAAATACCTAGCTTTAAATGTGAATCTCATCTAAAAAACAGCAACATTTAAACTAGTGTTTGACTTAATATCTGGGTCCATGGCCTAGCCAAGTAGACATAAAATAAACTATCAATCACAACCATCAAGCTTAAGGTTATTTATTATGGAACAAAAGTCATCCGGTATTCTTTGTAATCATGGTCTCTTTTGGCCTTTCAACCCTGCAGACTCAGCAGTCTTAATATTTTTTTCAGCAAAAAGTTGCAAAATGTACTAATTTCAAAAGGCAAAATTATTTTTAATCTATGAAACTTTAAGCTTCTAAAATATATCGTTGTGACAAATACTTTTAAAATGTTGGCAATAATTTTCTATAAACAGATTTCCTCTCTCTGGGACCACAGTTGAATGGTTTACACTTTTCAGGAGTGAATCAAGGCAAATAACTGACTTCCCTGAAGGTTTTGGCTATTGGGTAAACATTCTTTAGGTGTTCCTCTATCCCCCATCTAGCAAATGCTAATTTATTTCCTTACCTCTTAAGTACTGAGCTCTGCACTAGACACTCCTTCTCAGGATTAATCTCTGTTTTACAGGCATAAAATTAAAGTATCTTTTTCCCAGGCAGTGAATTTTTTTCTCAAAATAATTTGCTGCTCTTTTTCAGTCTCTGTTCTGTGTATTTAAGCACTTTCACTAAAATAATATGCATTGACTGCTCTCAGAGAAGAAACTACCTGTTTCCTTCACCCCTGCCTTACTCTAAAAAAAGGCATAGTATTGAACTGGCTCAGCCTAGTGTTTCTGGCAAACTCGTGTCACTTGATTCTGCTCACAGATCTCTTGAGGCAAGGATTACAAGCAGTGCGTTGTTTGAAAATCTGCATTTTGGCAGCAAAAAAGAGTTTAAAAACACCCCAGTGTGGATATTTCCTGTGATCTTGAATAAAATAATAACTAGATGAAAGTGTTATTCACTTGAGATCTGCAAAATTTTCCAACTACAGTTAAATCTTGGCTTCTGACTCTTCGGTTCTGAATCAAGGGAGTCTGCCCTCCTCCTCATAAATTTCTCATTTGTAGACATTCTGAATGCATTCTACTATTGTGGAGGATAAAATTATGTTAGAAAGTTTATATAATCCTAGTAAGGACTATTTACAGGGATTTTAACTACTTATATACTGGATAAACACCAGGCAAACATTTTATAATTTAATCTTAATGACAATCATGTGAGTTAGGTACCAGATTAAGAAAATGGAGACAAAAAGATTTACTTAATGAAGTGATTTGTCCAGGAATATACAGGCATTATGTGGTGGTCTGGGCAAGAAAACTTGAGTCTGGGTAACACCCAAGTCTGTGTCTCCATCACTACGTTATAAGGTCCTGCAATGTTAATAAGTCACATCACCATTTTCAGGGAAAAGATGCAGTTCTAACTCAGTGGTTAAGAGGCTTCAAGCTAAGATCACCTCTGATCAGTTCTTTGTTTCTTTATGGTGTGTACCTGTAGTCCCAGCTACTCAAGAGGTCAAGGAAGGAGGATCTTTAAGCCCAGAAACTAAGACTGCAGTGATTCATGGTGCCACTGCATTCCAGCTTGGGGAGCAGAGTGAGACTCTAGGGTTGTTACAAGGATAAAATGAGTTAATAAATGTAAAGTTCTTAGAATACCAGCTGGCATATACTCAATGCTCACTAAATGTTAGCTCGCTTATTGTAAAAATGTTTGAAGCTATTCCATCAGGATGTCAAGTTTTTGGTTTCTTGTGCAGCTAAATCAATAATGTTACATTTAGTTGCTAATGACTTTTAGATTAAGATTGTGTCTATGTGATGCCAGAGGGCAAAGGACAAAAAAAAGTGAATTTAAGAAAAAGTTGAGCTAACTGCCAATTCAATGAAAATATTAGTCAAACTCATTATTGATGTCCTGAGGAACAAAAGCAGCAATTCTTCTGCAACAGGTCTTTAAAAGCCTTTCCATTGGTTGCATGGTTATGTTGAAGTCAAACTTCAATTTATGAAGAAGAAAAAGAAACTGAAGCTGGCGAGGAAGTTCAGGCTTTTTCAGTGTGAATTCATAACACTCTCTACAGGTGTGTAGAAGGTATTGTAGCAACATGTGGAGTGGTCAGGATGTGGAAGTTAAGATTGGCTTTTCCCTAGAGTGCTCAAGGTTACTACTCAGGTATCTCAGACAAATCGTCATTTCTTCTGGAATTCAGTTTTTCCTGTTGTGATTAGTGAATTAAACAGTCTCACTTAACTGCTGCCTGAGAGTATGTGGTATATGCTGGGCACCCTCTGAGTGCTTTACGTATATAGAATAGAATCAAAGTACCAATTGGGACTTTTATCTTTTGTAGAACTTCCACATTACTAAGTATATGTAAATGTTCCACATTAATAAGTATATGCAGTTTCAAAAGTAGTTATAATTTTAATAACAAATTTTCTTAATATTCTAGAAAACTAGGAAAATACAGAAAAGCATAAAGCATGACATAGAAACTGTGTATAATGATGAGGCATTTATCTCCAGCAAAAGGTTGTTTTAAAGCATTTTCATGAATTGAGAATGTATAAAGATGCAGGATGAAATGCAAACTTGACTGTTTATATCAGCCCCAAGAATGGTATCTGTACTTGATATACCTTATTTTATCTTAGCTTTAAAAATGTATTTTCATTTGAGCTGCAGTACATCTAGAACTGTAGAGGCCTGAAAGCATAATTCTAAGAATTGTAAGTCAAAACAAGGCTTTATTATAAAATTAAAAAAACTTTAAATAATAGCAATAGTGTGGAGATGAACTGCAGTTATATGTGTCCTAATCTCCAGTGTGCTTTTCTCTTGGGCTACACAAGTGAACATACTTGTGCTGAAGGTCAACTCTCCAAAGTGGATTTTATTTCTTATCTTTTTTCCATAGGCTGAAACTCTCCTGGGACTCTTCAGGGGGAAGCTGAACAACTAAGATTTAGAACAAAGCAAAATGGTCTCAAATGGTTCCTCAGGGCTGTCTGTGATGAAGCGGCTATGCCTGCTGGGGGGTTCATCCCCCTACCTGTCCTTTCATGACCAAAATCATGAAGGACAACCCATCCATGATGTTTCTAGTGTATCATGGAGTTCAAGGTCTCTGCGTGATTTGCAGCACACCCTGTCAGTGATTTGGATGCTGGAGACTCTCAGTGGTGAATAAATGGCAGTGTCAAGTTAAGAGCCTGCACCTGAGGAGAGGAATTTGGAGGTCGTGAGGCGGATGGGGCTGCCATTGGTTTGACACCAGAACACACACTTTCAAGCATGAGACATGATAAAAGACAGCTTGGAGCTCATAAGTTATTTTCTTTTGTTTTTGAAGGAGAGGAGGAGTAGACTGTGAATACCTTTCCCCACAAGTGCCTCTAATTCGTCTGGTGAGGTGACACATGGAAGGAAGAGAGGAGCGATGGAAGAAATGACCTCCAAGGAGAGCAGGGGCCCTAGCCGGGGCTGCTGTTCCATCCTGTGGGCCTTTGGGTCACTTCTCTCTCCACCGGATGAGCCACAGACACAGTCCTACGAACTATGTGGCAGTAAGTTCAAGGCAAAGAATACGAATTCAGTGAGGCACCTTAGATAAGGCCAGGCTTCACCACCCGATGACAAACAGGCAGGTTTGAACTTGCCCGTGAGCTCAGGAATGCGGACCAGGCTGAACTGGGTCTACTACTGTCTTCTAGCCCACTGGGCTTTCCTTTGTGCCACCCTGTCTTTCTAGGATTCTGAGTGGAAATGAATTTATAACAAACATAGATTGTTATTTTGTATTTGTTTGCACACTCAATTCAAATACCTTGAAACTTAAAAATTCATAAGAATTCTTGCAGGTTTTTTAAGGGAACTAGATAAATATGAACGATCTTAGGTTATGGAATTATTAATATGGATATTAATAATGAGTTTAAGAAATCTAGGATGTTTTGGTATTTGTCTTTAACCTTTCAAGATCAATTTTGTAGGAAATAATTCTGTTTTATCACTTTTGGAAACATTTTTGGAGAGAGAAACTTGGACATGGAAGAACGAAGTTGGTGGCCATCTTGCTTGCTTCTGATTTTCTGTGACTGTCGGACACAGGCTTGTCTTCATAGGAGTTCATCAACATGTCTTTGTGGAGAGCAGATTTTTGTATTTACTTAAAATTTTATTTTATGACCAAATAAAAACGGCATCAGTTTTATAAAGAGTTTTTGAAATAAATTCTTTTGTGTCCTATAGGGCAATCCTTTGTTCTCAGAACAGTCTGTGAAACTCTGGAGCCTGTGGGTTGTCACATTAGAACACACATACATAGACACGCACACACACCACACTTTATTTCTCACATTTGTTAGAGAATAATGGTACACAAAGCAACCTTTATGGTGAAGCCAGCTTCACTCTTGCACTCTGCTAGTCTGGAAAGTCACATCTGGATAGAGATGTGGATAGTGTGTGGACAGAAACCAAAACAAGATGTCTCTCCCTCAGTCCAGGCTGTGAGTTGGGTCCCTAGTGGGGAGGGACACTGGCAACGAGAGTGGATGAAGGGACATATGTTTCCAATGTCAACAAGAAAAGAAGAGAGAGAGGACAAAGAGAAGAAAAGCAGCAACCGATCTCCCGAGTTTGCTTTCTGGGAGAAGCTCGCAGCTGCGCAGATTCATGGTCCACGTCTCACCCTGGCTGCTGCCCTCCGATGTTCCCCTTGATGTGCAGGCCCGTGGGTCCACTGAGCTGTGTGGCCCTGTCATTTAGGGCAAACGTTGGAAAGATCTACGCTCTTCTGGGAAAATGGTGTTGGCGTTTAGATTCATTTGAAAGATAGACAATAAATTCTGAAAAGGATTCGTATTTAGCGTGTTGATTGGGGATCTGTAAAGGCAAGACTGTTGACAGAAGACTCAAGTGCAGGATCAGGGAGATGCTGAGTGTCAGCACAGCCACCTCTGGGAGGCTTCCATCACTCATGTCTCTGCAGCTCATCGCGTGTTTGTTTTTACGTTGTGGAGGCATTGGATGCAGAATGCAGAGCACAATCAGTAGGGCCACTGATGTATGCGGGATTCTGAGGACTTTTGCAGATTTTATGAATTTGGTGCAGTTCCCAGCAAACTATAACATTATTACTGTAGACTGAAGATTGTAAAAGTTAAAACACAAAATATCTGTATTATGGGGCCCAGCAAAGTGTGCAAGGAGCTGTAAGGTCGTCATGCACAGTGCTGTCATTTGATGTTCTAATGGTTCACTTGGGTAAATATTTTTTCAGCTCTTTGCCATAATAATTCCTGGATATAGTTTGATAATTTTAATTTTACAGTTTGTGGTTGTCTATAGACGAAAGGTATGAAAGAGCATGAGATTTCTACTTTTAAGATAAAAAGTTGGGCGTATTCTATTAGTTTTACCTCATTAATTATATTGCATATTCTTTTTTGGATTCTTATTTGGTTTGGTTTTTGAACATGGAACATGTGCGGACTCAGGGAGGATAAAAGTATTATCAACTTCTGCCGTGTGTCTATCTGTTACATACCTTTTGAGGCTTTTTTAGTTGGCATATTAAAGTTTATTCATGTCATATCTTTATGATTATCTTGCTAATTTAACATAATACAGTGCTCCTTTAACTTAATAGAAGGCTTTAAATGCTACATTGCCTGGAGAAATATAGCCAAATCTGCCTTTTGTGTGTGTTTGATTAGTTTAAATGTACCCACGAGCTATGATTTCAGACATTAGTTACATTACTAGGAAGCAGCATCTGTAGCATTGCGTTGCTGGATTTTGTTTTAATTCAAGTTAAGACACCACACACGGAGGGGGAATGTAGACCTTTAACACTACATGTCCATGTATTTTAAACTGTTTAAATTCATGATCCTCTGTTGTCTTTATTTGTTTGTGGCTTTATAGATGGATACTTGGTTGATGCATGAAGGTTAAGGAGCACAGTCAGGAGATGGCTGAACTCCAACGAGGGCTTTAATGGTAATTAGAAAGTACAGGTTCTCCGTCATCACGTAGGTGGGATTCTCACACACACACTCCTTCCTGGGTGCTGACACTCTTGTGTGTTTACACCTACTCATTTTTGTGCCTTCACACCTTGCTTACTCACTTTGTTGTTCCACAGTGTTTAAAACTTAGCCTTGAGGGGGTGACTGATGCCCTCCTGAGTAACAACCTGGGTGCTGTTGGAGAATGCATGAGCTCAAAAGAACCCACACACAGGGGAGTCAGTGACTCAGGGGCTGATGCCACAATGGATGTCACACGTGGCCAGGTTTGACCTCGGGGCGGTATAGGGTAAACACGCCAGTTTGCCTACAACAGGGCAGGTACTTTCCTGACTGATTTCCTTCCTCACTTCTATAACTGTAAGCAGTGCTTTATTATTCTCTCTACTCCATGGATTTAAAAATTTTATTTCCGTATAATAAACCAATCTATATACTTTTTAGGTTACACATGTGTCTAAAATAACAGCCCTAAGTTTCCAGAGGGTGCCTCTTGATCTCTACTCTGCTCGTAATCACGCCAACCCTAGTAGTCACCATTCATTGAATTTCTTTGATGTGAGGCTCTTCACTATGTACTTGGGACACATTCTTCCAAGCCCTTACAATCTGACTGGGTTCTGCTTCTAGTGGACAGATGAGGAAACCAAGGCTCCTGTAGCGAATGAGCACTAGCGCACAAATTTAACCTAATTTTTTACTCTGAAGTGCTCAGTCTTTGTTGTTCAGAAAAGGTTCCATCTAGGAACTGTCTGCCATGTGCCAAGCTAGAAAACGGCATGGATTAGGGAGTTGGCCTTCCTGGGGAAAGCCAGGGAGGAGGAAAGACCAGGGTCTCTATCATGGAGGTGAAAAGAAGACAGGTTGTTTTGCACTTTCAAGGTAGTATGGACAAGCGTGCTAATGGGCACTTTGACTTCCTGATAGGTTAAACCTGGGAGCAAACTTGTGAATGTTGTGAGATTCTCCCGGGGGTATGGATAGCTGTTCATGAGAATTGCCCAGGAGCACTAACTGTCCTGCACCTGGAGATTCGGGGCCTGTGAGTTGCTACTTTGGGAGGCAGGGTATGATGGCACCAGCACTATTGGTAGCTGAGCTTGGATATAGCCCCTTTTCTGAGACAAAGCATTGAGGGCAGTACTCCCAGCAAGTTTGCTGACCCCGCAAGCCTGAGGGTGCATCTGGAGCCACTCTGGGACAATTTGCCAACTGCTTCACACTCTACAATCCTGTACTGTCATGTTGTTTGGTGAGTTTTGTCTTTAATATCTCAGCAGGAGAATGTGTGTTTCATGGAAATGACCAACCAATATAAAGTCCTCCATTTGTAATAAATCTTTGCCAGGTTTGAAGTGATAGGCCTCTAAGGAAGAACTATTTAAAGTAGAACTGGACAAAGTGCTAAGTAATACACTGTGTAACATAATCTCCTACCCTCGAGGGAAAGAACCAAATGACTCAATCTGAGTTTTATCTTCAATTTCAATAACCTGATGTCCAGATCAACTGCAGAACATGCTGACTCACTTAGTGCACTGCCTGTGTTAAAGGTTCCTTCTCCCATGGTCTCCTCTGCTTCAGGTCACCATCCCCAAGGAGCTGCAGGTGCACAGTCATGAAAGTCCTTCTCGTAGAACTGGAAATCAGGGGAAGGTAGTGATGCTCCAAGCAATTGGGGTTGAATGTGGGCCTCAGAGAGGCCAGCTATTAGCACCACGGACTTTTAATTAAGATATTTATATATACTTATGTCATTTGCATTAGTGCAACTATCTGTGGGAGTGGGAGAAGAAATAATAAAATGATATTTTTAGTTCAATGTTCTAGGTGTTTTCCAGAATTGCTGTGTCATGACTATCTTATACCCCTTCTGTTATGGAAGGAGTTCAATTTCAAGTACATTTGAGTGTTCAAAATAAGCCAGGCTGAAACAAATTCTCTGGTGATTTCTTAGGTAGGAAAAACTTGTATTTAGCTGAGAGGGAAATTGCTATAGGTCATAAAGCTATGTTCTGGGGTGGAACTTGGGGGGAACCTATGTTATCGTATAGGCCTACCAGATGAAAAAAAACCCAAACTTCCTTTGGTGCTAAATGAAAAATTCTGTTGTTTTTTTGCAAAAGACTGATGTGATATGAGTGAGTTGGAGTAGAGAAAGAGGGAGGGATGAGAGGTAAACCCACCTTTCCTAGTAAATGACCCTCCAGCCCAGTGGTCCTGACCTTTTTGATATCAGGGACTGGTTTTCTGGAAGACAGTGTTTCTATGAACGGGGGGTGGTTTCAGAATGATTCAAACAGATAGCATTTAGTGTGTACTTTATTTCTATTAATGACATAGTGTAATATATAATAAATAGTTATACAACTCACCATAAACAAAAAGAGGTGTGACAGAAGTGGTAAATAAATAATGGGTGGGCCACATACAGACTAAAATAAGTGTCAGATTCTGACTTAAAGCCTATCACCAGAGGCAGCTGTACAATTGAAATACATCAACTCTCTTGCCACTTGATAGAGTTTTGCTATGAATCTGCAAGGTAATGATTTATTACGGTCTCTGTGCAGTCAAAACTCACTGCTAATGTTAATCAGCCACTCCCCAGTGCTGGGATCACTGCCTCAGCTCCACCTCAGATCATCAGGCATTAGATTCTCATAAGGAGCATGCCATCTAGATCCCTTGCATGTACAATTCACAGTAGGGTTTGTGTTCCTATGAGGAAGTGGTGCTCAGGCAATAATATGAGCGATAGGAAGCAGCTGGAGATACTGATGAAGTTTCCCTTGCTCACCCACTGCTTACCTCCTGCTGTGTGGCCCAGCTCCTAACAAGCCATGAGCCGGTACTGAACGATGGCCCAGTGGTTGGGGACCCCTGTTCCAGCCTTAGCCCCCAAAAAGTCTAATAACTTACTTTTAAAATTCTTTTGATATGCTGTTTTAAGAAGACATTTGAAGATATATTCTGAAACATCTTGTAGATTGCCAGATACTGGAATTTTGGGGAAGGGGCTATTTGGAAGCACACACACTTCACCAAGGCTGCAGCATCCTGGGAGGGGACAGAGGGTCCTAGTTCACTGTGGAAGATCCTGGTGACCAATATTCAGGGAAAGAATGGAGTTTCCTTTTCCTCAATCCTTTATTAGGGAGGCAGGAAATGAAACTCAGGCTCAGTGTGTGGAAAGGAAGATTTTCTAGCCTGTTCCGGTTGTGTTGTGTGCAGCTCACAGTACTTCGACACGCAATTAGAAACAGACACGTTTCTCTTCGCCTGTTTAAATGGCTCGTGATGGAGGGTGGCACCCACTGCCCCCAGTAGACAACTGAGAAAATGGAAAGGTTAGTCTTCTGGTCTCATCTTCTATTGGAAAAGCCAGATGCTCATGGAGGAGTGCAATCACAGAATGAACTGTTACTGCTCTCTCTAATAATATTTGACCTTTATTATCATAATTTAAAAATATTTTTCAGAACGTTTTTGTATTATAGTAACATTGGGAAGTTATATTAAAAAAGAGTTCACACATGCCCCTCACCATGTTTTTTACCATTAGCGTCTCAACATTATTATATTTGTAGCATTATGGTGCATTTATTATTACTAATAAGCCAATATTGACACATTTTTATGAACTAAAGTTTATATTTTGTTTAGACTTAGTTGGTTTCTTACAGAATGTCCTTTTTTTTTGGTTTCAGGATCTCATCCAGGACACCATGTGACATTTAGTGGTTTCTCAGACTTTCTTTCCTTTGGAGGATCTAGGATGCCCCTTTACTAATCATTTTTTTCTGTTGTTTTCCACATAATTAGATGGGGGTTATGAGTTTTGGGAGAACCACAGAAGTAAATGTCTGGAGGGTACATGCTGTCAACACAACCCAACACTGGTGATGTTGGCTTTGATCACCTGGCTGCAGTTGTATTTGTAGAGAAGTAAAGTTACTTCTCTATCCCTTCCTGTGGTGTGTCCTCTAGGAGGAAGTCACATTGTGCAGCCCACACTGAAGGGTGAGGAGTTGAGCTCCAACTCCTTGAAGGTGGAGTATATACACAAATTATTTAGAATTTTTATGCACAGAGGTTTTGTCTCTTATCCCAATTTGAGTGTTTATTCAGTAATTTCTTGCAGTATTATGGATTCATGGTTATTTATTTTATACTTTTGGTTAAATTCCAATATTATTCTATTTATTTTGTTGCATAAATTATCCAAGCTTTAGCTATAAAAAATTCTTATGTCCTTTTGACATACCATCACCAATGTTGTTGTTTTTTAAAAAACTTTTTAGCATTTTCTTAATCCCTGGTGCTATCAGATGCTCCTGGGTCATCTTGTACATATCCTACCCTAGTCCTAAAATCAACTACCTCTCCAATGAGCCCTGGTTCTTTTTACTTGAGACTGTATTCTCCCAGGCTGTGGTCACTCATATTGGCTCAGAATAAGCCTCTTTAAAATATTTTGCAGAGTTTGGTTTTTCTTTTTGCAATGCTAAGTGAAAAAAAGTCAGTCACAAAATGGCAAATACTCTTGATTCCACTCATATAAGGTATTTAAAAGAGACACACTCATGGAGACAGAAAGCAGAATGGTGCTTGCCAGAGACTGGGTTCAGGGGGAGAATGGGGAGTTACTGTTTGGAAGGTACAATGTTTTAGTCAAGAATGACAAAAAAAATTCTAGAGATGAATGATAGTGATGGTTGTACAATAATGTGAAGGTATTCAAGGTCACTGAACTGGACATTTAAAAATAATTAAAATGGTACATTTTAGTTATGAATATTTTACCACAACAAATCAGTTAAAAACTTGTTTATAAATCAGATACAGAGGGTGCCAAAAATGTATACACATTTTAAGAAAGGAAAATACTGTATTAAAATTGTAATACTCAATAAGATGAATACAAGTCATGTTTGACTTCTGCAATTATAAAAGGTGCTTAAAGTGGTTACCATCAGTATCTAGACACTTCTAATTATGGCGGACATCTGTTAACATCTCTTAAAATGTGTATCCATTTTTTTGGCACCCCCAGTATGTTTGTTCTCCATTTATAACTCACAGTATATTATGAACCACCTCAAACAGAAGTTCCTAGGATCAGTGCCTTATAAAATTTTCTTGTGTGCATATTCTCAGGTAATGGATTGCCATTGCACTCCGCTCAAGTAATGATTTCCTAACTGTTCAGATGTCTGTTGACCAGAACACTGAAGAAGATGTAGGTACAAATGGTCCTCTGTGATGCTAATATTTTCACAGGCAAACTCCCCTGTGAAATGCAAAGTGGAGAGGTACCTGTGTTTCGCGTCTCTGAACTAAAGCCTGGGTTGTCGTCAGCATGCAGGTGCTGTGTGCTCTGTTGTGACAATGCTGGTGAATGTGGCAACAGGGTGACAGGGAAAGAGCCTTGCTTGCGATATCCCCACAGCATAAGGGCCAGGAGGTAGCCCAGCATTGACTGACTACACCAGTTAGCAGCTAGAATCAAGCTGCTGCTGAGTGTCTCTAAAAGCGTGTAGATTTCGCCTCGCCCCACGTGAGGATGTGGAGAGGTGGGTCAGTCCTGCCCCTTGCGAGGTCATGAGTTATCAGCAAAAGTAAAAGACTCTTCCTCAACTCTGTTTCCTATGTGCTTAACCTTCCTCTGTTTTAGTTTCTTGATAGTCAAGGGCTTCGCAGTGGTTTTTAGTGAAGGACATCTACCTTTTGGATATGAGCACTTTATTTCCACTTAAGAAAAAAATCTTTTCTTTAAAATGGAGGAACTTTGCAGCCACCTCGATGGAATTAGAGTCTATAATACTCAATGATTTACCACAAAACAAAGATCTGAGTACCACATGTACTCACTCATAAGTGGACCCTGAACATTTATCATAATACTATAAGAAAGGGATTGGCAATAGTGGGACACTGCCAAGGGGGGGCGGGCACATAACGTCAATAAGGGAACATGCACTTTACCCGTAAAGTGAGATGCAGAAAGGAAATGGATCACTGTATTCAACCACATGAAGGCCACTAGCAAAGCTAATAAAAGCAACTTTGTGCAGCGATGGAGATGGACCCTTGACAAGGATGGAAGGAGGAGAGTGAGATGTGGGAAAGAACTAGAGAGAGACAGAGCGTTTTTCAGTGAGGGACCACTTGGAATTATGAAATATACATATATATATGTATTGGTTTTTGTCCACAGTTCCTGGATCATAACCCTCATAGCCCGCGTCTTTTGCTACAGTGTTTAGTCTGTCATGCCTCAGGGGCAGACTTCAGAAACATCTCTCTTGTCTTCTCCTGCCCTATTTTCACCTGTTCCCAGGCAGGACTCTGATCTTCCCCTACCTTTTTGTTTATTGTGGGTCTTAAGTTGATTATCCAAGTGGAATCCAAAGTCACTGAAAAGAGTGACAAAAGTGGGCAAAAGAAAAGGCAGAACCAGGTGTGATGCTCCTTGGTGGATGAAGGAAAGAACATGGGAAGTCTGAGGATACTTGCAGAAGTGGTAGGTGTTTAGTCAGATGGCACATGCTTCCAAGGAACTGTGACTTTTGACAGAGAAGGAAGATGGTTCCTACCTCACCTGCAGGCCTTTGCTTATGTGTTTTGAACACATTCTAATTGCTTGTCTTATTATGTTACTTCAGAGGATCATATAAGTCAAACTTTAGGACCCTAGAGTACTCCCAGTCAAGACTAGGACACATTTGGAAATATGGTAAAGGATGCATGCTAAAGTTCAGTTTTTCATGAATTCTTTACTGCCTGAGGCATTCATCAACAAAGTTTAGTACTGAATTCACAAATATTTGGGTAAAAAGATGGAAAAGTATCACATAATTATCTTCCTGCTTTTGAGAGTCACCTGGCAGGTACCACTTATATCATGTAGTTTTCTGTTTTCACTTAAGAGAACAGAATTTTAGCATTTCCCCAGCTTTGGGGTGAACACGGCTGTCTCAGTTCTGTTGTAAGCATTTGGAGTTAACAGGCCGTGTAACAGAGTGGCCTTCCTCTCTGGGCCAGGGCCTTGGGCGTCCCTAATTCGCCTGCAGCTGGCAGGTCAGCCTCTCCATCATCCCGCTCGTTAGGGAAATCCAAGGTCAAGAGTTTCACTTCACTGTAGCAGTTTAGTCGTCTCTTTTTATTCAACTGTATAAGTCTACAGCCTTAGAGAGGGCTGTAAAAAGCAATCATGCAAAGTGTCTAGTTCTTTAATGGAATGGCCTTAGTCATATTTCTGGCTTTTGTGAGCTGCTGTTGCTGGAGAAAGATTTTTCTATGTTTCAAATACACCTTCTAGGCAATTTAGTAAGAAAAAACTCTTCCACAACCCCCATTTAAAAAATATGTTAGCTTGCTTTATTACAGTAAGAAGTTACATTGTTTTTGTCTAGCAGCTACTATGGCTGTTAACAGCACCGTTAATTATATTGCTGGCAAGTCGGTGCGTTCCATAAGGGCCTTTCTCCTGTCTCCCTGCTGTCATTCTTCCCCCCAACCATTTTCTATGGGAGCAGGAACAAGTTTCAGTGAGATCACCTTCAAAGGGCAGTCAGTAGCAGCAGTGTGACCAGGCTGCCTGAAGAGTGTCCTCTGGGAAGGACTTGGATCCAGTACTGTGAGGGACAAGAAAAACTGACCTGAGTCCCAGGACAGAGGATGGGGACATCATCCAAGGGGAGAGAACAGCCCTGCCCCTTCATAGCTGCATCTATTTGCAAGGGCCACTTCCTCTGCCTGAAAGTCTCTTCTTTCTCCTTTATACTTATTTCGGGGGCTTTCTCTTTAAAACAAACAAACAAACTTCATTGAGATATAATTCACATTTCACACAACAAATCATTTAAACTGTGTGACTCAAAGTTTTTAGGATGCTCACAGATGTGTGCAGACATCACACCATCCATTTGAAAACATTTCATCATCTCAAATAGAAAGCCTAAACCCTTTCACTGTTACCCCATGCCCCCACCCCCAGACCTAAGCAGCAGTTAGTCTACTTTCTGTCTCTATGGGCTTCTCTGTTCTTGATTTCATGTGAATGGAATCGTAAATTGCAGTCTTCTGTGACTGGCTCCTTTCACTTATCATAATGTTATTAAGGTTCAATCATGTTGCAGTGTGCACTAATGCTTCATTCTCTTTTATGGATGGGTAACATTTCATTGTAGAAATATGCTTCCTTTTGTTTTACCCATTCATCTGTTGGTGAAAGTTTGGGTGATTTTAATCTTCTGGCTCTTGTGAATAATATTGCTATGAGCAAGGGCACGCAAATATCTCTTCAAAATTCTGCTTTCAGTTATTTTGAATATATGAGTGACTAGGGCTTTTAAAAACATTTAAAAATTGTTTAGTGGTCTCATTTAAAATGTAAAACATAAATAGACGTAATTTTATTAGTATATTTTCTCAATATACTAATATATCTAAATATATTAGATATATCTAAAACATCTGGTCAACGTACAATCGAGTAAACATTTAATGAGACTGTTTGTATACTTTTTTTTTATACTGAGTCTGTGAAATCCAGGGTGTATTTTGCATTTATAGCTCATCTCGGTTTGAGCTAGCATATCTCAAGTGGCCACTACTCACCTGTGGTCCATGGCTGCTGTGGTGGACACACAGCTCACATCCCTAGGCACTGGGAATTAAAAGAACCATCTATATCATGATGACTGCTCCTGAACTGCAGGTGATCTTCTCCCTTGCCTCTCTTTTTCTCTCATCCCTCCAAAAATCACGTACAGCAAAAGGTCTCGGCAGAGCCTCCATTCTCACTGTCAGACCCATTTGATCTGACTCAAGGAGAAGGATTATGTGACCTGGTTCTTGATATTAGGTGCAAAGTTCACCTGGGATTTCTTTTCCTTTTTTTTTTTTTTGAGTTAGAGTCTCACTCTGTTGCCCAGACTGGAGTGCAGTGGCCGCTCCTGGCCACCACAGCCTCAACCTGCTGGGCTCTGGCAATCCTTCCGCCTCAGCCTTCCGAGTAGCCAGAATTATAGGCGTGCACTACCACGCCCGGCTAATTTTTTGATTTTATTGTAGCGATGAGGTCTTGCCTGCCCAGGCGGGTCTCGAACCCGTGGGCTCGGGCAATCCACTCACCTCAGCCTCCCAAAGGCGTGGGATTCAGGCTGAGCCACCGAGCCTGGCGGGATTTCTTTTAAGGTACTTTTAAATCTGAAATACAAAAGTGTCCCAGCAAAGCACCTCTTGTGCTCAGTCACTTAAAAAAAATTGACATCAAATCATAGAGAATGCTGACACCTTGCTGTGACAACTTAAAGTCAACTCTAATGACATTTTTGGTAACTGGTGATGATGGCTCTTGCAGAGTATACCAGCCCACGAGGGCAGGGGCTGATGTGAAGGGTTGTCATTACAATTTCAGCACCTACTTTTAACAGTGGAATGTTGTACAATTTGAATAAATGCCTGAAACCATGTGACAGAAATATACAAGGGGAAAGCTTCTTTCCGACAACTCATGTAATGTGATAGTTATTAATACAACATTGCTCTTTTCCATTTGAGTTGTTTATTCAAAACTTAGTTAGGAAGGGTGTGTGGAGACATAACAGATGCTCTCATTTCTACCCACCTCTTTAATAAGGCCTGGGCTGGATTTTGAAAACAGCTTCCTAGAACTGCAGAGGCTAATGCAGGCCTCAACTTTGCCACTGGTCTGGGCACATTTAGCCAGCTTCTCTGTATCCCTCATTCTCATCCTCAGTGAAACACGTGGAAGGAAAAGTATCTTGCACAGTGGTGGACATGAGATAGGCTCATGTTTCCTTTCCTTTCCCAGAAGCCCATGACCTGGCCACAGACTTGTCCACTCTGCTCATTGGTACAGGTTTGGGTCACTGTGTGCATTGTTAGGCACAGAAGAAAGTGCCACTGAGATAAAGGTGGGAGACTGAGAACACCATTACATACTTTTACAGACCATCGGGGTCAACTAGACTTAAAATTCATTTGGCACAATTTTGCAAACTATCTTAGTTATCTTGACATTATAAAAGCAGATAATCTTGTGCTTCTGACAACTAGGTAATTAGGATTGTGAACATTGGTGCCAGTGAGGTCACGGTCTTGCATTTGTTCTGCTGCAGATTGGCTATTACCCACTGCCATCTTTCTGCTCCAGCTGCAACCATTCCAAATGAGACCAGGATGGGACAAGATGGCTTTGATTTATATCCCTGTAGAAACAACTTTTATGTGTTGAGCTGCACTGAATTTTTATTTGTGCACTGAACTTCATTTTATGGTTAAAAAAAGCAAATAACAAGGCAATTATATTTGGCAGATGAAAAGAGACATATGAAAATGATAAATTTGGCTGTGGATCTTTCTTACCTAATATAAAAATAATTTCAGTTTCAAAAGCCTAATTATTTTTTGGAGCAGCTTTTTACTTTGCTTGTTTAACTCAAGAAGAATTCAAATAGTCCCCTGTGCATATCCAAAGACAGCAACATTATTGGCTATTGTTTATTAATTGTTTTTCAGCTTAAGAAATATGATAAAAGAAGTGTTTGCTTTTTAATAGTCATTAAAATAAAACAAAATTTATCATTCACATGCTAATTCACACTTTAAAATTATGGGACATTTTTGTGTTTTAGATAAGCTGCCTGAAGTTTTTGAAATAGGTTTATACAAAATTTTTTTCTTTTAAGTTGATTTTTCTAAGAAACTTTGCTGACAAATGAGAAAGTTCATTTACCTGGAAATGTGTTTAAGTACTGAATGCTAAATGTCTATTTTGGAAACATGAAAATGGCATTATTGACCCGGTTGCTGCTCAGTTGAACAGATTTAATACATTGTTGGGTCCTACTTCTGCTTTTTAAAATTATGCCAGATCAATATAATTATCCTTATAAACTATATATAAAAATATACAGTATAAAATATGATTACTTATAGTACATATTATTTTGTATTTCACATATAGGTACACACACTGTTTACAGGGCTTTTTTTTTTTTTTTTTAGCAGAATGCCACTTTATGTAAAAATGCTATATAAAGCTACATTTTGACTAATATTTACCTTTAAGAAATAATGCAGTCCTTTGAGTGAACTGTTGGACAAAGAAAGTTTTCTCTTTTTTTTGAGTTGATTAAGTTAAAACACACAGCTTTCTAAACCAATCTAAATATTTTAGAATAAATTTAATTTTAGAACAAGCTAAGGATTTTTAGTCTGTTCTTAAATTCGGAGGAGGGAATTCAGACTCAAAAACGCCTTCGTATAATTATAAAAGTTGTCAGAAGCAAAGGTGTCAGCTGGAAAAGGAAGCAGGAGACTGTATTTGGGGGCTACTCAGAGCACTTCAGCTGCACCCGAGGAAGCATCCGACCAGTGGTCCTGCCATAGGTCAGAGACAAGGTCAACCAGCCAAACCTGACCATGACCAGATAGAAGAAGTAGAAGCAGTATACTAGAGTCATGCATAACACCCGCTGCCTCTATCTGACATTTCCGGCAGTTCCATCACAGGTGACCCTGGTGATGGGTAGTTGTCCCTGCCACTGCCCAGGCCCCATCTTGCAGGGGTCTTCTAAGGGCCCACTCTGAGCTCTAAGCTCTGTCTCTGCCATTCCCAGGTTGTACTCCCACTTGCCTACATGGTCCAGTGTTTCCTGTTCCACTTTCCTGGACCTTCCATCACCAGGTTAGTATTAAAGAGGTGTTAGAAATGTAGGCTTTAGGTCATGACTCCTTCTTGGATAAGTTATTTAGCCTCTCTGTGTGTCAGCTCTTTTATTTCTAAAATGGGTGAACTTATCACATTAACTCATTAAAACCCCAAGCCTTGAAAGGAAGGTTTACAGAACATGGGGCTCTTTGTTTGCAGAAGACAAGGAGTAGAGGAAAAAACAGAGGGAACTTAAAGGCAATGGGATAATGTTAGAGAACTTGTTTAGATGGCAATTGTGTTATTTGCTTTGAAATAACTTATTTTGTTCATTTGTGTTACAATTTTTTAAATGTTTGGTACCAGTCGGGCTCGGTGGCTCAGCCTGTAATCTCGCGCCTTGGGAGGCTGAGGTGAGTGGATTGCCTGAGCCCGCGGGTTCGAGACCCACCGGGGCAACTTGGCAAGACCTCATCTCTATAATAAATCAAAAATCAGCTGGGTGTGGTAGTGCACGCCTGTAGTTCCAGCTACTTGGAAGGCAGAGGCGGAAGGATTGCCGGAGCCCGGCAGGTTGAGGCTGCGGTGGCCAGGAGCGGCCATTGCACTCGTCTGGGCGACAGAGTGAGACTCCAACTTAAAAAAAAAAAAAAAAATTTGGTACCAGCTATTTGCCAGGCACTCTGCTGGGTTCCGAGTATACACAAATACAGAAAACATATCTCCCAGGGCTCCTGTTTTCACAGAGAGCGGAATGCAAAAGACCTATGAACAAATAGGTGTAGCAAGATTATGACCTATAGCATTTTGAGTTATATGACAGGCAAGGGGAGGCACTGAAGGTGGCACAAATTCTGTCATAGAGCAGGAGACATTTGTCCTGAATTATGAACATTGGAAAAGGGTTCATTAGGTATGCCGATAAGAAGGAATCTGGGCAGAATAAACAGTGTGTGCAGAAAAAAAACAGATCAGAGCTTGCCCAGACTCTGGGAATCCATAAGTGGTTTGCATGACTGGAAAGCAAGGTGCCAGATTCAATGGTGGGTACATGGGAAAGGGTGTTAAGCGCCAGGTAGAGACATTCAGATTTTATCCTGCAAGTTTTAGTGATCACGACAATGATGTGACAAGGTCATGGAAACCAGAAGAAAACATAGTTTTTAGAAAATTATTGTTAATATTGTTTTTGATTGACAAATCATAATGAGGTTAAATGTGATGCTTTACTATAGGTATACAATATCAAATGTTTAAATCAAGCTATTATATCCTCCCCCTTAACTATCCTCTTTACGGTGAAACAGTTGAAATGTACTCTTTCAGATATTTTGGAATAGATGGTGTACTATTATTGACTGTAGGACCCTGCTGTGCAATATATGGCAAAAGCTGTTCTCTCTGTTTGAAACTTTGTCTCCTTTGGTCAACAACTCCCCATTTCCTTCCCTAGCCTCTGTAGTCATCATTCTGTTCTCTGCTTCTGAGTTCAACGTTCATAGATTCTCCACAGCATCCACGTGAGGTTGTGTGTTACTTGCCTTTCTGTGCCTGACTTGTTTCACCCAGCATGGTGCTTTCCCATGTTCTCACAAATGGCAGGATTTCCTTTTTGAAGGCTGAATAGCACTCCACTGTGTGTATACACCACATTTTCTTTATCCGTTCATCCACTGATGGACACTTCGATTGATTCCAGTATCTCGGTTGTTGTGAAGAGTGCCGTAGTCAACCATGGAGAGGGGTGCAAGTATCTTTTGGACACACTGATTTCCGTTCCTTTGGGTATACACTCAAAAGTGGGATGCTGGATCATTTGGTAGTTCCGTTTTTAGCTTTTTGAGGAAATATTATATTGTTCTCAAGGGGGAAAGTGAATGTTCACCTCCATGCAACTCACTTGCCTCATTGTGGAAAACGCGTGTCTGGGGGAGTCTCTGGGAAACACCGCACAGGTGGGAAGGAGTGGGGTGGGGAAAGGCAGCCATTCCTCTCACCCCTCCAAAGGAAATTTTCGTCGTTCTGTGGTCAGAGGGTGTTTCAGCTTCGGTCCTGGGTCTTGGGATGCCCATGATGTGCTCTTGCCTGGATGCGTTGCTAGGTGAATTTTGGGGGGTGGGGTGAAGAAAGAAGCCCTATCCTGCCACTCCGCTGATGTCACATCCAGAACACAGTCTTAATGACATGATTATTTTTGTACAAAAGCAAAGAAGACAGGAGAGCGCTAAGGTATGGCTGAAATTTTCTGTGTGAGAATTGTTTTTGCTCTTTGTAAGAGTGTGTGAGGGAAGCAGCGAAGGCCTCCAACAGACCCCTGCAGCTCTGTCATGAGTCAGGTGGGAGAAGGTAGAAGCTACCACGTGTACACAACATGCACGAAGTATAGCTGTGAGGTTCAGAGAGCCCTGTCCAAAGCCGTGTTTCGCCCCTGAGCACTGTTGATGTTTGAGGCCATCTGATTCTGTGCTGTGTCGGGCTGGCCTGTGCATGGCAGGTTGTGGAGTAGCACCCAGGACCTCTGCCACTAGAGGCCAGGGGCAACCCCTCCCCTAGCTGTGACCAACACAGATGTCTCCTGACATTGCTGAATATTCTCTAGGGCACATGGCCCCTGTTAGAGAACGACAGGTGAAGAGAAAGAGGCAGGCCTCAGAAAGGAAGAGTGTTGGAGCAGGATGGAGATAAAGGAAAGAGAGGGGAAAAGGACGAAGGAGACCAGAGATGACTGAGTCTGTGGACGAGGTGTGGCCGAGGGCAACAGCCAGTGCACAGGCCAGGAGTCATGTCCCTGACTTGGTGGCACTACTTAGCTTTCGGTGCACAAGGCACAATAGGTGCTAAATTGTCTTCCCATGTCGCCAGAAGTCTCCTTTTCAATGTGATTAGGTTCTAGCCCTGGCCCTGTCACCCCTGGCTACTGCTCTGCTCTGGGCCTTAACCCTTCCCATGCTGCCTCCTGTCTCAGTGTCCACTCTGCCCTGATCCTGGCTAGAGCAAGGCTCACACTGGGGTGAATCCCAGTTGCTGGCCTGGGAATGGCTTGTGTGCGTCATGTGTGTCTAGGGGAAGAATCAAGGGAAAGAGATGGAGCAGTAAGATGAGAAATAAGATGGTACAAAGCAAGGAAGATGCTGAAAGGGGACTGGATTCTGGTGGCATTTGGTTTTGCACAATTTTGGGATGATGCAAACTGTCTAAGGGTTATCCATTTATTGCCTCTTAGGAACTCGTGCTGTGTTAGTTGCTGGCAAACACTGTAACTCTTGAAGTCAAATGTGCAGTGACAAAAGACAGAAGATGACTTTTTTTCAACTGGAATAGGAGAGTAGCTTTTAGAATTAAGATTTAAAATTCACTCTTATCCTCATGATTAACAAATTTTTTTGTGTGTTTTGTGCTTGAAATAATGACAAAGATGAAGGGAGTAAATGTGCTTTTGAGAAAAGATGAGATATGAGGATTGGATTTTTTTCTATCCAATATTTATATTATTCTCTTGTATGGAATAGACTAAGGATTTCAGTTGGAAACTAATCATATGTAATTGCCATAGCATTTTATTTTGATGTAGTTGAATGATTTACCTCTAATCATTCCTTTTAAGTACTAGATTTTAAAATACGTTTTTTCCTCTGTAAATGTCCTAAAATTGTTTTATATTCATGTCTCATAACATACAGAAATGTTAAAAAGGGGACTTGTGTGGCTAGAGAGACATGTTCATTTGTCATTGGTTGTGAATGATGGATGTGTGTGTACAGTGGCTGCATTTCCTCCAGAATATTCATGTGGTTTGGAAACTGAGTAAGATGGTATCTAAGGGTTAACAAAACATTAAGTAACTTGCATCTTGGAAATATTAATTCAGCAGATAATTGCTTATTCATATTTCCCTTAATAGTGGCTGTACATGGAAAGTTTCTACACCACAAAATGAAGCAGTGAGCGAGTGAGGGCTGGGATCACATCACCGATGCATGCCCAGAGCAGCATCAATGAACCCTGGAAGGCACAGTGTCGAGAGAAAGAAACTTCCCAGTAATCGGGAATTGGCAGCCGTGGGATAGAGGGCTCTATAGTGAAAACCTCAGCTAGTAACTAGCTGAGAGGGAAAATTATCTTGAGTAATCAATATGTTACCCAGGAGAATGAAATGTTAGCCCCCTAGAGGGAGAGGGCAGGTCTCCCTTAACCAGCATTGGAAACCCAGACTATATCTAATAAGTACTCAGTAAATACTGGTTTGAACAAATAATCAAAGGGCATGTAAAATGTCTATGAGAGATATAGTAGACCCTTAGAAAAAGTTTTTAAAAAAAATTTAAACAGAAAGATCACCTATGATTTTCTCAGTTCACCTTATCTTTTCTATGTACTGTACTGCCAAAATGGTATAAATTTTAAAAAGCAAGAATTCTGTAGATTTCCACCCCTACCAATGTCCTTCAAGTCAATTTAAAATAACTTTAAATTCTTCTATTAGATCTACTTTCTGAGTCCCCCCCAGACATGTAAAGTTTCTGAAACCCCTTCCTGGATTTCTTTGGTGAATCTTTCACTTCATTAATATTTACCAGCTTTTCTAAGTTTAGGAACCTAATTTTGTATTTCCATGTATTTCTCTGAATATCCTTCAGACCCTAATTTTCCTCAATTCTCATAAAATATATAAACTAACTTCTCTGTTCTTTTAAGAACTAGCATGTAGCTAAACAGAAACAGAGGTGGTTCTCTGGTGATTAAAAAAAAACTGAGCATTTTTGGAGGGAAATGATCACGTGGGATAAATTTCCAAGCCTTTGTGTTTATCCCTGCACCTTTTCCCTCCTTTTCCTTCTGTTCTTCTTCTTCTCCCTCCCTCCCACTCTCCCTTCCTGCTTCCTCCCTTCATCCCTTTCTTCTTCTCTTGTTCTCTTTTCGCCCCTTTCTCCACTCCTTCCAACCTCTCACTCTCATTCCTTTCACCAGCATCTATTGGGTATTTATCAGGCATAGATTCTGGGTGTCCAGTGCTAGTTAAGTGCCTGACCGCTCCCTCTATGGGGCTAAAGCTTCGTTCTCCCGGGGGACATAAGTAATGGCAGGGCCAGTTGAGTCTGGTTAGCGTGTCACTCAGTGTACGTGAGTTGTATACACATGAAACTAATAGGGAAGAAACGGGAGATTTATTGAAAAGATATTGGTGGTGGTGGTGATGAGAGCCAGACTCAAAGAATGAGCGAAGTTGCATAACTAGGCAAGAACTAGAAAGTAAGAACACTTGCCTTCCTCTCTGAGCATTTAGAGCTCATGCAGCATTCTCTGGCTGTGTTGAATAGGTGTGCCTCCACCATCCTGTCATCCTTAACTCAAGAGTCCAAGCCCTGAAGGAGGGACGGAGTGTTGCAGTCTGGTCACATGCCTGCCCAGGGCTGCACCCAGGTGGAGCTCCCAATGGAAACCCTTTTTGATTTCAGTGTGAGGCAGATTTCTGGATTTACTTTCCATGGAGCCAACACAATGAATGAAGGAACTTAAATTGGCACTGTTAGGAAAAAATGTAACAAGACAGAAATTACCACCCACCCACCTCCCAAACAAAACCAAAATGAGGCAAACTATGGTTGCTATGAATTGGCAAGAGAAATAACTCAATATATGATCATGATCTCAAATTGTATATTTATTGCAACTATAGCTACTTCGGAAAGAATTTGGAGGGAAGAGAGAAATAAAATAAAATTTTATAAGTGGTAGAGAAATAAGGATCAAATATTACTTGTGTGGAGTTATGAGAGCTTTTTCTGGCTCATTAAACAGCTATATTGGTTGCATCTGATAGAGTAGATGCTCAGTAAGTACTTGCTCAGTGAATATGAACCAGACAATGAGGAATGATTATGCTTTTACATAATTTTCTTTCATTTTTTTTCTTGGCAACCTGGGTGGGGGGCAGGTAAAGCATATGAAGAGGGAGCCCCTAGGTGAGACATGGATATGGGTGTTTGGAAGGATTTAGTGTGCTCGGGTGAGCAACACTAATTGCATTGATTTTCTTTTTTTTTTTTTTAATGCTAAAGATCGGTTTTCACTCTATTCTCCACGCTGGAGTACAGTGGTGCGATCATGGCTTATTGTAGCTTTGAACTCCTGCCTCAAGTGATCCTACCACATCACCTTCTGAGTAACTAGAACTGCAGGTATGCTCCACTGTGCTTGACTAAGTTTTTAAAGATTTTTTTTTTTTACAAGATGGGATCTTGCTATGTTGCTCAAGATGGTCCCAAACTCCTGGCCTCAAGAATTCTCCCTCCTCAGTCTCCTAAAGCACTGGGATTACAGGTTACATAGATTTTCAAAGTACAACATGGAATCCCTTTGGATTCCAGAGGAAATTTTCCGAGTGAGGTTTGAACAAGGGAGACATGGTTGGTAGCTGCTTACTTCAAGCTGAACAAACTTTAACAAGTTACTAACCTCGTTCTGTCTTGGTGCTTACCTCTATACAACTGGAATATTAATACTTAGCTCTTATGATCTTTATAAAAGTCAAATGAGATGATAAATTTGAAAGCACTTTGAAGACCTCAAGGTAAAATTTTTGTTATTAATAAAATCACTCAAAGTAGATAGCTTTTACTACTTTTATTTTGCTTTATAAGAATAATTTCAAATACGAATCTCAATCACAAAAGTTAGGGTCCTCCTTTTTATAGAAGAAAAAAACTTTATATTTTATTTGAATCAGAATCTGCTATAGGTGGTTTCATTTCAAGCAATTCTGCAGGGATAAAATTAGACAAGAAAAATTCTTATGCTAAAAGATTGAGTGAATTAATTGCCATAAAGTTGGTGAAATTGTTTACAGAGTGTGTTAGTCACTATAAAGATGACAAATTGATTTACAGATTAAGTGAGAAATCTATTCTGTATGCACACATATTCTACAGCCTGATGAACGCACACTTTCCTGTGCCAAGCACCTTCTCCAAGTCTGTTGCTCTGTGGAGCTGTAGCCCATGGGACCAGTCAGCCTCCTGTAAGTACACAACTTTCCTGCATGTCTGGGGGAGAAAGACAAAAAGAACCCAAAACTGAAAAGGAATGAAAAAGAAATAGCAACAATAATGACAATAAGAAAATAAGTAACACTCATTTCTTCTTCTTGAAAGAAAGTAAACATAAAAAAGAACTGTAATCATGATAACATAAAACACAAATTTAAATTAATTCTCCTCTGACTGGTCTTCTATAGTCTGTTGTCTTAGATCACCAGAAAATAAACAGCCTTCAAAGTTCTATCTTGCTGAGAATTTGCACCACACTTGAATTCTTTAAAGTATCTATGGTTATACTCACCTGGCAGGGGAGATATCACAGTCATGAAGGTGGTTTTCCTGGGGTGAGGCTTATCCATTGCACTCTGGATGTGCTGACCTCTGCGATTTCCCCCAAAGTGTGAAATCCTGCATAATTTGTGTTAGTGGGGGACTGCGTTCACACTCTCCCCTGGTTTTCTTGGGTTTCAGAAAAGAAGGGGCCAGTTGCAGTGGTTCATGTCTATAATCTCAGTACTTTGGGAGGCCAAGGGGAGAGGATTGCCTGAGCCCATGGGTTCGAGTCCAGTCTGGGCAACTTGACGAGACCTTATCTCTATAATAAATCAAAAAATTAGCTGGGCGTGGTGGTGTGCACCTGTAGTTCTAGCTACTCGGAAGGCTGAGGCAGAAGGATCGCCTGAGCCCAGCAGGTTGAGACTGCGACTGCTGTGAACGTGTCACTGTGCTCCAGCCTGGGTGACAGAGTGAGACTCCGATTCCAACAACAACAACAAAAAAAGTAGTTATGGTCAATATGATTTTTCCTTCTAAGTCTTTCATCGTATATTACTGCTTCATTTAGTCTTCTTTTCACTTAGAGCAAGACATATTCAAAATATTGAGGTTTATAATTTTGATGCCGTATTGTTATGTTTCCTTTACACCTTTTCACAGTGAAAACTCTGACAGTACAGTAAACATCTTTTAAATGCCCAGTATCTAACACCGGTTAGTAAATTTGTTGAAAGGAATATGGAATTGAGTGGTGAAAGCAGAAAACTTGGTAGCTTATTTGTCCTACTTTTTCAAAAGTATTACCTGTATGTTTTACAAAAGCTACTTTCAATCCTACTCAGTTTAATAATTAATATTAGACCCTCCAGTGCAGACAGGACTTTGTATGCATTGCAGAGGACAGTGAAGGTGTCTAAGACACAGCTCTAACTCAAGTAGCTTTCAGTGCTATTGGTAAAAATAACATATTTGAAACTAGGGATAGGCTTGGTACACCCTAAAAAGTCTATGAAACTTAGCAGGGGTAAATTTAAAATCCCTTGCAATGCTGTGTGCATATTTGCCAAGCTCACTGATATCCTACCAACATTCTGAGTTAGAGGAGCTTTAAGGAGCTATGAGGGGGGACCCAAAAAACCACAGAATTTATTTATAAAAAATTGTGTATTTATTTTTAGGTGTTTAAACTTCAGTCACCTTCAAAATTCTCTCCATTTGATGCAATGCAATGATCAAGATGTTTTTTTCCACTGCTCAAAACAGGTTTTGAACTCATCAGTTTTGATGCTTTTTAGTGTGCTGCTGGGTTTTTTTTTGTTGTTTCACTTCTTCCACATAGATAAAACATTCCCCTTTGAAGACTTTTCTCATCCAGGGAAACAACAAAAAAAAGTCACTTGGGTGAAAGCAGGTAAATGGCAGTGTGGGGCACGGGGGTCAGGCCGGTCTTGGTCAAAAATTGCTGAACACTCAATACAGTGTGCGTAGGTGTGCTCATAAATCACCCATCACGAAATAGGCAAGCACGTTGAAAGACTCTCCTAAATAAATAAATAAATAACTGAAGCCGAACACACCTTTCACAACGATAGCTAGTATACTGATGCAGATGGGCTCCTAGAACACTTACCTAGTGGGGAAACCTGTAATATAAGGGACCATCTCCAAAAATAATAGGTAATTCCCATTTTTCCTGGGTCCCCCCTCATATTTACCGGCAACAATAAATCTTTTCTTAGTAGATTGGTATTTTTTTTTTTTTGAGTTGGAGTCTCACTCTGTCGCCCAGACTGGAGTGCAGTGGCCGCTCCCAGCCACCGCAGCCTCGACCTGCTGGGCTCCGGCGATCCTTCTGCCTCAGCCTTCCGAGTAGCTGGAATTACAGGCATGCACTACCACGCCCGGCTGATTTTTTGATTTATTGTAGAGATGAGGTCTTGCTGCCCAGGCGGGTCTCGAACCCGTGGGCTCAAGCAATCCACTCACCTCAGCCTCCCAAAGGCACAGGATTATAGGCTGAGCCACCAAGCCTGGCCAATTTTTTTTTATTTTAAAGATATGGACTGCAATTCAGGGTTAGATATACAAATGTTCATAAGGCAGGTACCCTTGTTGATGAGGTGTGCCTCCCCTTCCCCAGGCAGATTCCCACTACTGCCAATTCCACTTCCCTGCTCCCCTTCTGGCAGTTTCCCAAACTTCCAATCCTTTTCTTATAGTATTATGATAATTGTTCAAGGTCTGCTTTATGAGTGAGAACATGTGATACTCAGTTGTTTCTGTGAAAAATCACTCAGTATTACAGATTCTAAGTCCATCCAGATTGCCGTGAAGTTCATGATTTTGTTCTTCTTTATGGCTGCATAATATTTCATTGTGTATATGTACCACATTTTAAAAATCCAGTCCTCTTTTGATGGGCAGCCTGGTTGGTTCCATGGCTACTGTGAACAATGTTGTACACATACGTGTGGAGGCATCTTTTTTATAGAATGATTTGAGTCCTTCCGGGTATATTCTCAGTAGAAGATTGTGAAGTTGTATGGAAGGGCGATTTTTAGATCTTTTAGGAATTGCCACACTGTTTCCCACAGAGGCTGTACTAGTTTACACTCCCACCAACAGTGTAGAAGTGTTCCCTTTTTGCTGCATCTTCTCCAGTATCCGTTGTTTTTTGAGTTTTTGATGATAGCCTTCCTGACTGGAGTTAGGTGGTATCTCAGTGTGGTTTTAATTTGCATTTCTTTGATGACTAGTGAGGCTGAGCATTTTGTCATGTATTTGTTATCTGCTCATATGCCTTCTTTTGAGAACTGTCTTTTCATATATTTTGCCCACTTTGAAATGGGGCTGTTTGTTTTTTTCTTTCTGGCATGTTTGAGTTTCTTGTAGATCCTAAATGTTAGGCCTTTGTCAGACATACAGATGGCAAATATTTTTTCCCAGTCTGTGGGCTGTCTCTCTGCTCTCTTGATGGTTTCTTTGGCTTTGCAGAAGCTTGTCAGTTTGATGAGGTCCCACTTATCTATCTTATCTCTTAAGGCATGGACACTTGGGGTTTTGATCAGGAATTGGTTGCCAGTTCCAATTTCCATAAGGGTGTTTTCTGCATTTTCTAAGGGTCTTGTAGTTGGAGGTTTTACATTTAGGTCTTTGATCCATTTAGAGTTGATTTTTTTGTATGGTGATAGGTAGGGGTCTTGTTTTAATCTTCTACATGTGGTCAACCAGTTTTCCCAGCACTATTTACTGAATAGGTTCTCCTCTCCCAAGTCTTTGGTGGTGAAGGATTTGTCGAAGATGAGTTGATTGAGAAATTTGAGGTTTTGCTTCCTGAATCTCTATTCTGTTCCTTTGGTCTATATGCCTCTTTTAGTACTAATACCAGGCTGTTTTGATTATTATAGCTTTATAATAGAGTTTAAAGTCTCAGAGTGTGATACCTCCTGCTCTGCTTTTTTGCTGAGGATTGTTTTGGTGATTCGTGGTCGTTTATGTTTCCATATGAATTCCTGTATTGTCATTTCCAGGTCTGAGAAGAATGCTGCTGGCAAGTGAGTGGGTATTGCATTAAATCTGTAGATTGCTTTGGGTAGGATGGACATCTTAACAATGTTGATTCTTCCATTCCATGAGCATGAAATATTTTCCATTTGTTTGTGTCATCTTTGATTTTTTTGAGCAGTATTTTGTAGTTTTCATTGTAAAGGTATTTCACATCTCTGGTTAGGTAGATGCCAAGGTACTTGATTTTTTTTCTGTTCATTGTGAATGGAATTGTGGTTTTTATTTGAGTTTCTGTTTGTTTGTTGTTGGTGTATAGAAATGCACATTGCTTTCACACCCTGAGACTTTGCCAAAGTCCTTTATCAGTGCAAGGAGGTTTTTGACAGATTCTCTTGGATTTTTGAGGTATAGAATCAGGTCGTCTGCAAAGAGGGATAACTTGACTTCCTCTTTTCCTATTTGGATGACCCTGATCTCCTTCCCTTGTCTGATTGCTCTAGCTAGAACTTCCAAAACTATGCTGAAAAGAGGGGTGAGAGTGGGCATCCTTGTATTGTTCCATTTTTCAGGGGAAATGGTTCCAATTTCTGTCTGTTTAGCAGTATGCTGGCTGTGGGTTTCTCATAGATGGCCCTTACTACTTTGAGGTATGTTCCATCTATGCCCAGATGTTTGAGGGTTTTAATCAGGAAGGGGTGCTGGATTTTATCAAAAGCTTTCTTTCGCATCTAATGATATAATCATGTGGTTTTTATTTTTGCACCTGTTAATGTATTTGATTACGTTTATGGTCTTACGAATGTTGAACCAGCCCTGCATCCCGGGGATGAAGCTTACTTGGTCATAGTGGATGATTTTTGAGATATGTTGTTGAATCCAATTTGATAGCATATGGTTGAGAATTTTAGCATCAATGTTCATCAAGGATATTGGCCTGTAGTTCTCTTTCTTTGTTGGATCTTTACCTGGTTGGGGTATCAGTGTGATGTTAGCTTTGTAAAATGATTTGGGAAGAGTTCCATCTTTCTCGATTGCCTGGAATACTTTCAGTAGGATTGGTATCAGTTCCTCATTGTAAGTTTTGTAGAATTCTGCGGGAAAGCCATCTGGTCCAGGGCTTTTTTTTGTAGGTAATTTTCTTATGACAAGGTCAATTTCCTGGATTGTTATTGGTCTGTTTAGGGTCTCAATTTTCTCTTGTTTCATCTTGGGGAGGTTGTGTGATGTCAGAAAGTTCTCCATTTCCTTTAGATTTTCAAGTTTGTTTCTATATTAGTGTACATCACAGTCTCTAATAATCTTTTATATTTTTTAGTGGTCATTTGTGACTTGGTTTTGCATTTCTGATTGTGTTTATTTGGGCTTTTTCTCTCTTTTGGTCAGTCTTGCTAGGGGACCATCAATATTTTTTATCCTTTCAAAGAACCAGCTTTTTATTTCAGTGATTTTTTTTGTATCATCTTTTTGTCTTCTATGACCTGGATTTAGGTTTTTCTTTTGTTGATCTGGATTTTGCTGAAGTTTGGGTTTTGGTGGTATTGCTTTTCCAGTTCCCTTAGGTGATTTGTTAGGCTATTAACTTGTGATCTTTCCATTTTCTTCATCTGTGTTTGCAAAGATATGAATTCCCCCATAGTACTGATTTCATGGCATCCCAGAGGTTTCGGTAAGCTGTTCCTTCATTTTCATTTGTTTCTAGGTATCTTTTAATGCCTGTTTTGATTTCCAGTTGACCCAGGTGTTGTTTAGCATCATGCAGTTTATTGTACATGTCTTTTTGGGGTTTTGGGGAGCTTTGTTGGTGTTTTTTTTTTTTTTTTATTCCACTGTGGTCTGATAAGATGCATGGCAGGATTTCAACCTTGTGAAATTTGTTTATACTTGATTTATGACTGAGGATGTGGTTGATCTCAGAGTACATTCTATGTGGTGATGAGTAGAATGTATATTCCATGTTGTTGGGTGGAGCATTCTGTAGGTATCAATTAAGTCCATTTGGTCAAGTGTCACATTGAGGTTCTGGGTCTCCTCGTTGATTTTTTGTTTTGATGATCTGTCTAGGATCATGAGTGGGGTGTTAAAGTCCCCAACTATGATAGTGTTAGAGTCAATATCTTTTTTAAGTTTATCTAGAAGCTGCTTTATTAAAGTCGGTGCTCCTATGTTGGGTGCATATATGTTTAGGATGGATATTTCTTGTTGATGAATTGAACCTTTTATCATTATATAGTGGCCTTCGGTATCTTTTTAAATTTTTGATAGCTTAAAGGGTATTTTGTCTGATATTAAGATTGTGACTCCTGCATTTTTTTGCATTCCGTTAGCCTGAAATTTTGTTTTCCATACTCTTACTTTAAGTCTGTGAGTGTCCTTTCTGGTGAGTTGAGTTTCTTGGAGAAATATATTGCTGCCTCATGATCTTTTATTCATTTTGCCATTCTATGTTTTTTCAGTGGTACATTTAGTTCATTCACATTCAGGCTAATTATTGAAATGTGAGAGTTTATCCCTGTCATGAGGTTCTTATAGAACTTGTTGCATTGCTGTTTGTTTTCTTTCTTCTGATTTTTGGGTTGATTCATGTGTGTTTTCAATATTTTTTCCTGCATTCTTGTGAAGGGTGTGGTTGTTCTTTTTTCCTTTCTTCTGTGTTTAATACTTTCTTAAGTGTTTCTTGTAGAGCTAGTCTGGAAGCAGCATAAGTTCTTAGGGATTGAATGTCTGGGAGAGATTTTAATTTTCCATCACAGATGAAGCTTAGCTTAGCTGGGTGGATAATTCTTGGTTGAAATTGTTCATCTTTGAGACCTTTAGAGATTGGGCTCCATACTCTCCTTGCCTGAAGTGTTTCTGTGTATGTCTGCTGCTACTCTAATTGGTCTTTCCCTGTAGGTAGTCTGACTTTTTCTCTTGCCGCCTTTAGGATTTTTTCTCTTATACCTACTTTGTGTTGGCGAATTGCTATGTGTCTAGGAGTTGGTCTATTCGTTCGTCATCTTGCAGGGGTTCTCTGAATCTCTTGTGTTAGAATGGTCGCATCACTGATGAGACGAAGGAAGTTTTCTTGGATAATTTAATGGAATGCTTATTCCAGGGTGGTCTTTGTCGCTCGTTCTACCTCAGAAAGTCCAATTAATCTTAGGTTCATCCTCTTGAAATAACCGCTCATTTCTTGAAGGTTTTGCTCTTTTAAGCTTCTTTTCTATGTTTTTTACAGTTTGTGCCCATTCCATATTTTGGTCCTCAAGCTCTGAGTTTTTTCTTTTGCTTGGCTCTTTCTGCTTATGCTTATTACTTATCAACTCTTTCCTATTTTCCTCTTGTCTCTCCTCTATTCTATTTATTCTGTCTATTAATGTCTTGATATCTGGGTTTGTAGTTTGAGACCAGTCATTCTGAGGGCTCTTCATTGTTTGCATCCTGAAGTATGTATTCTCAGCGTCTGACCTCCCTGGGGTCTGTGTGAGACCCATATTCTTCTTTTGGTTTTTCTTCATTTCTTTCCCCCCCTGTTTTTTAATTCTGTTTTTCAGGGATGGGTGGAGGTAACTTTTACTTCTGTTTTCTCAACCTCCTATTCTTCCTTATGTGGATCCCCTGACTTTGTTCAATTCTGAAGCTGTCTGTATGAAATTCTCTTTGTATGAAAACATACAGACAATCATACAAACACACCAACTGACAAAAAAACCCCTATTGATGTACTTTCCCTCAAAAAATACTCATACACAAATAGGAAGTCTAAAAAAAAAGCAGTAAAATAGCAGGAATAAAGCAAGTGCAAAAACATGATCGAAAAGTGAAAGAGAGAAAAATACTAAAACAAAAAACAAACAAAAATGAGCAAAACAGACAAAAATAAAAAAACCTCACTCTGAGGTGGTTCCTATAAATCCAACTTCCTTTCAGCTCTGATCTCCAGCTCCTCCCCTCTGCTCTCAGATAGGCTGATGGGGTTGCTCTCAGCAGGGGTCAGATGCCCCAGGTTTACTGTGGGTAGAGGGTGGATTAGATCTGGACT
The DNA here is from genome assembly GCF_000164805.1 of Carlito syrichta. NCBI lineage: Eukaryota > Metazoa > Chordata > Mammalia > Primates > Tarsiidae > Carlito > Carlito syrichta. Next base: position 216,470 of record NW_007259797.1, read on the forward strand.
CACTGGCTTGCTGCCTGTCAAGTCTCCCACTCAGATCTGACATGTCTGTGCCTGATTCAGCATGGGGGAAAGGCTTCTGTCTCTCCAAGTTTGATGAGATTACCTTGGGTAGATCCCAAGTTGGAGGTTAGGTGGAGCTGGGCAGGGCAATGTAGGTTTCTGCCTGGTCCTGAGACAGAGAAAATGACTGCAGTTGGCATTTCCCCATTGGGGTTGGGGCTCCTCTCCTCCTCTCCCCATCTTCTCTCTCCACCACAGATTGGATCAGGGCTCTAGTCACTTTGCTGTCACAGGTGATGGTGTGGACCAGGAGCCACGCAATGAGAATCGGCTATATCAGGCAGGTTCTTCTCAGGAGAGTCCCGAGAATGGCAGATGATTCTCTGCCAGGAGCTCCAATCTCAGAGCGGTGGGGGATTGCAGTCATCTCCAGAGGAGAGTCCCGGGTGTATGAAACTGAGTCTTCCCTCAGATGGAATTTCACATACCCACCATCACATGCCTACTCACAAAGAGAGTCTTTATGGACACTGGCTTTTGCGGAGACTCTCACAGTCTGATCTGTACTGTTGCCACCTTGTTGGAAGTCCCAAAAGAAGTTTTAAATAAAATAGCCCAGAATATAATTTTTCAGATAGATTTTAAGATCATGCAATCTAATGCTTTAATTTGATGATTAAAAAACTTACACACAGAGAAGATTCATAGTCACCCCAAAGTCACACAGTACTTCAGAGGTGTTGAAGCAAAGTTCTTCAGCCACCTTGTTGTGATCAGAATGATGCTAGTGGTCTTCCTGTAGAAATAAACAAGAGGTGGAGGTGGAAAATAGAAAATTTCCTCAGCTTTTGTGGAGGTCAATTCGGTGATAGTATATTAAAGTCTCCTTATCAAATATCACTGCAACATGTAGTTTCTTTTAATTTTACCTAAGGCATATTCAAAATATTGAGATATTTTTGGGACCATGAGATATACATTATGTTATTCTACATATAATATAAATGACCCAGAGGTGTTAATATTGAGTGGATAGATGGAAACTGGAGATTCCTTCAGTGATGTATTTCTTCCCTTCTTTTGGCCACATCATTCCTGTCTTTGAGAATGAATGAGCTGAGTTGAACAAACATCCATGGAGCATCAACTCTGTGCAAAGTATGTGAATAATAGGAGTTCACAGTGATCAAGGACAACTAAGGATTATTCTGGGTTCATCACTGCTCACATTTTCCTCTCTCAGGATTAGAGCATGTGTCTTCCCTTTTCTCTCAATACTGAAACCACCCAACTTCCTTCTAGGACTAATGGTTACAATTTTTTTTGAAAAACAGAAATGGACTGTTCTGACCTTAAAGATAGAAACTTTGTCTTATCTGAGTTCCTTTCTTCAGAAACTAAAATTGACCTTCCTGACTTTAAATATTGAAAGTTTGCCTGATTCTGAGTTTCCATTTCAGGAAACCAGTCCTCTGACATATAGCTCAAGAGACTGAAACTCGCCAAATCACAGCATCCAGACAATAAGATGCCAGAGCCCACCTGCTTGCCACCTCCTCTTCCTCACCCCCACATTCCTGTTTTTCAACTCCTCTTCCTCACCGCTTCCATGCATGTCCCCGTGTGCCAACTCCTCTTCCTTACCCTTCTCACATTCCTGTTTTCTAACTCCTCTTCCTCACTCCTCCCATGATCCTGTTTTCTACATTTCTTTTCCACTACATAAACTCCTGACTTTAGGGGGTTGGGAAAACAGACTTGAGAATAGATCTCCTGTCCTTCTTGTCTGATATCATCCAAATACAAAGCCTCCTGCCCTGAGGGCACGCATCATCTCAGTGACTGGCTTTTTGTGTGGATAGTTAAAGGACCCTGACTGACCCCTGCTATTTGGTATGTTGCATTTGGATTACAGTGGGTGGATGGCCACAGTGTGAGAAATGCACCATGCTTCTCTTGGGCCTGCCTCTCATCATCTCCACTCATCTCTCACAGTAGGACCTTGCTTCAGCTGCCTATGACACTGTCTTCTTGCATATGAGCTTCTTTATGCACTGATGTAAGACATGTGCAGGGGCCTTCCTACCCCTCACGCATATGCACCTCTGGATGCGCAAAGACACTATCCTCTAGGATGGTGGTTCTCAAGAGTGACTAAACGTCGGCATCACTGGACAGAGTCAAAACTACAGATTTCTGGGTACCGTCTCTAGATATTTTGACTTAATTGGCTTATGGTACAGCCCAAATCAGGTTTTAAAAAAACTGTCTAATGATGGAAATGAGCATCTCAGGTTGAGAATCATGGCTTAGTTGGGGCTGCTCTTGACCAGGTGGATAATGCTGCTCGATACACCCCTCTTGAGTGGAAAATCCTCAGGTGCATTCTGCACAACTCCTCAGAGTGCTCTACAGTAGTGATCAGCTAGATAACACACCTTGGAATTGAGTTTTCTTCTTTCCTTCTTCACTTCTCCAAGACTCTCACTCCTATTCCCAGGGATTCATTACAAAACAAACTACCGGCATCCAGGCCCTTATCTCAGACTCTGCTTTTGAGAAGTAACCCAGACTAACACAGGTAGAAAGTGTAAAGCTTATATTTGCAAGGTTACATCCTTCCTGGCCTCATGGGAAATGTAGAGAAAGTGAGTGTTTGTTCTACATGTTAAGAAGATGCAAAAGAGCTCTCCTTGCTGCCGCCTCATGTTATATGTTCCAGCTTGTGATTCACACTCTAAAGTTAGGCACTATTAGACAGTTGGCTAATTATGTTTGTGAATGCTAGTTCTTTTAGGTAAAATGCAATGTTTCTTTTAAATATTTCCTCAACTGATGGAGACTTTAGCATGTTTGTGGATTGTAATTGGGATAGAAAAATACACTGATTAATTTTTATGATTTAAATGTACCATTTCTCACCTCTCCTTCCACTTCTTTGTTCTAAATTACATCACTCTCACCCATCCCTGCTGTCTTTCTCATGGTGCCCCTTCTCAGCCTGTGAATGAGTATCATGTCTCTTGTAGTGGAGACAAAGCAGGAGTCTCTGTGTGGGCTCATCCATATACCATGGAAAAAGTCCTTTTTGGGAATGTCATCCCTCCTTTTCATTCAGCCTAGGACATGTACATTTAATAATTTTTCACATTTCAATACTCTATCTCAATTTAAAAAACAAGTTTAGAACATCTACAGTAGGTAATATTGAAGCACAGTATCTATTTGAACTGAATCATTATATGAGTTTGTAAGAATTGCCAGTTATTCTGAGCATGTATATGCTTAAACAATTTTAAGGTTTTTAAAAGTCAACTTTATTGAGGCATAATTTGCATACACTACATCCATTTGAAGGGTATAACTCAGTAAGTTTTGTCAAATATATATATTTGTGTAACTATCACCACATTCAGGGTAAAGAACATTTCCTTTCCCCAGGAAAATTCCTTTATGCTTATTTGGAATTAACCCCCTTATCCTTACCCCCTGGAAGCCACTGACTTGTTCCATGTCAGTATAGGTTAGTTCTCTCTATTGTAGATTTGACATATTTGGACTCCTACAGTATGACTCTTCTGTGTTTGGCTTCTTGTGCTCAGTTTCTTAGTCCCTCCAGTCAGCTATAACAAAAACCACAGACTGGATGGTTTATAAACAACAGAAACTTATTTCTCACAGTTACAGAGGCTGGAAGTCCAAGATCAAGGGACTAGCAGACTTAGTGTCTGTTGAGGGCTCACTTTTGGTTTATAGATGGCCTTCTTTTTGCTGTTTCCTCATATGGTAGAAAGGAAAAATGAGCTCTCTCTTGCAAATTAGGGACACTCTGCTCTCACGATCTAATTTTATCACCAGATCTGAATATTATCAGATCTGAATATTATCACCTTGTGGGTTAGATTTAAACATTTGCGTTTTAGAGAGGACATACATGTTCAGTCTATAGCACTCAGCATACATGCTAGAGATTCCTTTAAGTGGTGGTATGCCTCAGTAGTTTGTTTCATTTTATTTTGCTTTATAGTTCCTTTTACTGCTAAGTTACAGATGTACGATTTACCTGTTGATGGACATTTGGGTTGTTCCAAGTAAGGTTCTGATATCTAAATGCTTGACTAAATAATTTTTAAGAAAAACTATCTTTACTGTCAGGTTTTTAAGAGTACATATCAGAGGTTCTGGTAAGATGGTGAGGGCATAAGTGGGACTGTGAGATTCTCCAATAGTGAGTTCCCAGAAAGACTCTTACTTTCCTTCCCCCACCCCCCTGCCCACCGCCAGCCACACCGGTCTGAGGCCTGGAGACCCTCGGACCCATGCAAGGCTGGCTATTGAGGTCTCTCGGCTGCTACTGCTCCACTATAGGTGGCCCCAGGCCCAGGCATGTGGAGATTCCCAGCTCCCTCTCTGGCTACAATGTCTCACTCCACGGCCCTTGGATACCATCTTGTGGAGATCTGGGTTGCCTTGCTGGCTATACTGATTTGCCTGGCACTCAGCTGCTGCCAGCTCTCTCCCTGACTGGGTGCCCAATCCAGTGGGCCCGGTGTTCACTCCTCAGAGTTCCAGCTCCCCGACCTGGGTTCTGGGCCCCCACCCAGCCCTATTTCAAGCTGCCACCACCCAGGGAGGCTCTAGGCACCTGTCCTTCAGAGATACCCGCTCCATTCCTGGCTGAAGTGCCCTGTGCAGGGCCCAAAGCTGCTGTCACCACTCACCACCCACTCTTTGGAACTCCAGTCCCCGCTCTGACTGAGGCACCCAGGTTGGGACCCTGTGGTTGTGTAAGGGAACAGTATATCTTAAGGAGGTGTTGATCAGCCACTCTCAGCTCTCAGTTCCAGAAGAGGGAACTCCCAGTTCCATCCTCCAACACAGGCTGCTGGTGGCACACCAGATCCAGCGACCAGTTGTGCACCTGATGCTGGAGATACTCCACCACAGCTCATCATAGTGGATCGGCCATGGACCCAGGCACTTGGAGAGAAAGGACGGGTGGAGAGAAAGGATCCTGAAAGAGGGGCTGCCCACCTCGGTCATTTTCCAGGTAGAGATATGCATTGTACCACCCATCTACAAGCAGCCTCCACCTTGGTTTCTAAGGTAATGTCACTAAAAAGGAGACAGATCCCCCGCCATGCTGAATCAGATACAGGTAACTCAGGCCAGTTGCAGACCTCTCAGACAGCAAGCCAAGGGAAGCAACCCAAGCTTGGAGTAAATCTATCTGCCTGCAATGAAAGCAAAGTGGAGAGACTAGAGATCAGAGCTGAAGAGACTTTAGACACTCAGGAAAGATTCCAGAGCTAGTCTGGTTTCTTATTTTGATTTCTGATTTTATTGTTTTGACAGTTTGTTTTGCTCACTTTTGTTTGCTTTTTGAGTTAGACTACCTGTTTGTGTTGTGGAAAAACGCATCAAAAGGCATGATTTTATTGGACTGTCTTTATGTGCTTACTGGTATACTTTAGGGAATTTTGTTTGTGTGTCTGTTTTTCACTCTTTTCTGGCATTGTGTCTCTTTTTCACTCGTTAGTTGGTATATATGTCTGTTTTTCCTCTCACTCTTATCTCTCTCTAACTTCCTCCTGACCCTTCCTTCTTCCATTATTTTCTGTTTTTGTACTTCCTTTTGTTCCAGGGAGCAAACCCTGCTGCATGGACAGTTTGTAAGGCAGTGGAAAATGGGTTCCAGTGTGCCCATACACATGTTGGTGGATGCTGGGATCTGCAGATAGATTCTGAATCACAAATTCCCCCTCAATTAAAAACTGCAAAAAGTACAGCCCCAAACCCACAGTCCAGCCTCAAAAGTGAACAAAACCAGAGGACCCTCATAAGGAAGAACAGGAGATTGAACAAAAGAAGTAAAAGCAACCCCACCTTCCTGAAAAACAGAATCAAAGAAGGGGAGGAAAAGGGGGAGAGAAAAAAATCTACACAAATGAAGAAAAACCAAAAAGGAACATGGATCTCTCCCAGACCCCTGGGAAGGCAGACACTGAGAAAACTGACTTTGGAATGCAAACAATGAAGAGCCCCCAGAATGACTGGTTTCAAACTACAAACCTAGATATCAAGACATTAATGGAGAGATTAAAAAGAATTGAGGAAAGATAAGAAGAAACTAGACAGGAGCTGATAACTGAGATAAGAGTAGTAAAGAATACTGTGAATTAAATAACAAACTGATAAGCATGGAAAGCAGATTAGCCAAGCAGAAGAAAGAATCTCAGAGCTTGAGGACCAAAATATAGAACTAACCCAAACTGTCAAAAACATAGAAAAGAAGTTTAAAAAGACAGAACAAAAGCTTCAAGAGATGAGAGAGTACTTCAAGAGACCAAATCTAAGAGTAATTGGACTTCCTGAAAAAGAAAGAGAGACAGAGGCCACCCTGGAACAAACATTTCATGAGATTATTGAAGAAAACTTCCCTCATCTCATCAGTGATGTGAAAATTCAAGCACAAGAGATTCAGAGAACCCCTGCACGACAACAAATGAGAAGACCAACTCCCAGACACATAATAATTCGTCTAAACAAAGTAGGTATGAAAGAAAAAATCCTAAAGGCAGCAAGAGAAAAAGACCAGATCATCTACCTTGGAAGATCAATTAGAATAGCAGCAGATTTATCTACAGAAGCCCTGCAGGCTAGGAGAGCTTGGAGTCCTATCTTCAATGTTCTAAAAAAATAAACAATTTCAACCAAGAATTACCTACCCAACCAAGTTAAGCTTCATCAGTGAAGGAGAATTAAAATATTTCCCAGACATCCAATCCCTAAGAACTTATGCTGCCACCAGACCAACTCTACAAGAAACACTTAAGAAAGTACTAAACAGCGGGGCTCGCTGGCTCAGCCTGTAATCCCACACCTTTGGGAGGCTGAGGTGAGTGGATTGCCTGAGCCCGCGGGTTCGAGACCCGCCTGGGCAGGCGAGACCTCGTCTCTACATTAAATCAAAAAATTAGCTGGGTGTGGTAGCGTGCGCCTGTAGTTCCAGCTACTTGGAAAGCTGAGGCGGAAGGATCACCGGAGCCCAGCAGGTCGAGGCTGCGGTGGCCGGGAGTGGCCACTGCACTCCAATCTGGGCGACATAGTGAGACTCTAACTCAAAAAAAAAAAAAAAGAAAGAAAGAAAGAAAGAAAGTACTAAAACAAAGAAGAAAAGAAGGAAAAAAGAACAACAACGTTCTTCACAAGAGTACAGGAAAAAAGAGTAAAATACACACAAACCAACGCCCAAACCAAAAGAAAGACAACAAACAAAGGGGAACAATAATAACAACTCAGTAAGAACCTTATGATAGGGATCAACTCTCGCATTTCAATAATTAGCCTGTATGTGAATGGACTAAATGCATCACTGAAAAGACACAGAATGACAAAATGGATAAAATATCACCAGGCAACAAGAGACCCATTGCCTTCAAGAGACCCATCTCACTAGAAAGGACACCCACAGACTCAATATAAGAGGATGGGAAACAAATTTTCAGGTGAACAGAACACAACATAAAGTAGGAGTCACGATTCTAATTCCAGACAAAATACCATTCAAGGTATCAAAAATTTAAAAAGATACAGAAGGCAACTACATCATGATAAAAGGTTCATTCCATCAACAAGAAATGACCATCCTAAACATATACACCCAACATAGGAGCGCCAACTTTCATAAAATAGCTTCTAGGAAAACTCAAAAAAGATATTGACTCTAACACTATCATAGCTGGGGACTTTAATACCCCACTCACAACCCTAGACAGATCATCAGGACAAAAAATCAGCAACAAGATCCAGAACTTCAATGTGACTCTTGACCAAATGGACTTAATTGATACCTACAGAACACTCCACCCAATGACCACAGAATACACATTCTACTCATCACCACATGGAACGTACTCTAAGATCGACCACATACTTGGCCATAAATCAACCATAAACAAATTTCAAATGATCAATTCTGAAGCTGGACTGTGGGTTGGGGTCTATGCTTTTTTGCAGTTTTGAGATTTAATTGAGAGGAGAGCTGGGATTCAGAAACTATCTGCAGATTCCAGTGTCTTCTGACAGGTGTGTGGGCCCCCTGGAGCCAACTTTCCACCACCTTACAAACTTTCCATGCAGTGGGGGTATAGGTTTGCCCCCTGAAAACAAAATAACAAACTGATAAGCAAGGAAAGCAAAATTAACCAAGAAGAAGAAAGAATCTCAGAACTTGAGGGCCAAAACATGGAACCAACCCAAACTGTTTAAAATAGAAAAGAAGCTTTAAAAGACAGAACAAAACCTCCAAGAGATGAGTGATTATTTGAAGAGGCTGAACCTAAGATTAATTGGAATCCCTGAGGCAGATAGAGAGACAGACACCACCCTGGAACAAACATTCCATGGAAAAAGATGGATGAGGATGAGAGGAAGGTGGAGAAAGAGAAGAGGGAAAACAAACAGGTGTACCAACTAACAAATTAAAAGAGACACAAACAAAGTCAGAAAACATACAAAAAAATATAGACAATCTTACAAATTCATAAACCAACAAGACCCCCCTCCCACTGATGTACTATCCCTCAAAAATACCTGTATACAAACAGGAAGTCTAAAAAAACAGCAATAAAATAACAGAAACAAAGCAATTATGAAAACGTAATCAATAACAGAAGACAAGAGGAAAAATACTAAAACAAAACAACAAACAAAAAAACCAAGCAAAACAAACAAAAACTTACAAACAAACAAATAAAAAACTTGCTCTGAGGTTGTTCCTGAAACTCTAGTTCCCTTTCAGCTCTGGTCTCCAGCCCCTTCCCTCTGCTTTCAGTGTAGGCTGACAGGGTTGCTCTCAGCATGGGTCTGATGCCCCACAGACTACCATGGGAGGAGAGTGGGTCAGATCTGGACTCCCCGCGCTTGCTGCTGCTGCTGTCATGTCTCCCACTCAGATCTGACATGTCTGTGCCTGTTCCGGTGTGGGGGAGGGGCGTCCATCCAAGTTTGATGAAGAGGTGACCTCTAGGTTCTAGGCTGGCAGCTAGGCAAAGCTGGGTGGGGCAGTGTAGGTCTTTGCTGTTGTGGGCAGAGAAAACGGTGCTGGCTGGTGTTTCCTTACTGGTGGTGGGACTCCTTTCCGGCTTTCCCCTGCCCTCTCCATGGATCTTGGGGTTGCGCTGCTCTGGTGTCACTGGTGATGGTGTGGGCTGGGTGCCAGGGGATGAGCATCGGCTGCTTTCCCCTGTCTCCTCTCAGGAGAGCCTCAGGAACAGCAGATGCTCCTGTGTGCCAGGGGCTCCGATCTCATCCAGTCTCAGGGCCGTGGGGGGTTGCAGTCACCTCCAGAGGAGAGTCCTGGGTGTATGAACCCAAGTCTTCCCTCCGAGGGACTTTCACTCATCCTCCGGCACACACCTACTCATGCAGAGACTCTTTACAGACACTGCTTTTGCAGAGACTCTCAGAATCTGACCTGCTCTATTGCATCTTTCCAGAAATTCAGTTTTTAAATTTTTATTTAATAAATAGTAATTTTCATCTGGAAAAATGTGGCTGATCTGGAATGTAGCTGTTAAATGTAGCATTTTAATAACATCTTTGTGTAGATATGTTTTCATTTTCTTGGATAAGTATCAAAGAAATGGAGTTTCTGGGTCATATATTTTAACCTTATAATAAACTACCCAACTAACTGTTTTTCCAAAGTAACACTACCATTTTGTCTGCTACCAGCAATGCATATTGTCCAGTTTCTTCTCCACATTGTCACCCACACTTGGTATTTTCTTCTTGATTTAACTGTAATTGGGTGTGAAATGGAGTGTTACGATGGTTTAAGTATGAATTTTTCTGATGACTTATGATGTGGAGCAACTTTTCACGTAATCATTGGCCATTAATATATTCCTTTCCATGAAGTGTCTTTTGAAGCCTTTTACCCATTCTTTATTTACACGTCTTTCAAGAAATTTGTCCATATCATCTAAGTTGTTTTATTTATTAGGATGGAGTTGTTAATATTCTCTTATTAATTCTTTAAAGGCAACAGCATAAGTGATGTCTGCCCCTTTAGTTCTGGTTTGGTAATTTGTGCCTGCCTTCTTTCTTATTTTTTTCTTTATCAATTTGACTGAAAGTTTATCAATTTTATGTCTTTCTAAAAGTGCCAGCCTTTGGTTTTACTGATCTTTTTCTATGGTTTTTGTTTTCTTTATTATCCTTTTTTCTTATTTTATTTTTTTAATTTACTTTAGATTTATTTATTCTTTTTAAAAAATAGTTTTTGGAAGGTTGTAGCTTAGATAATTAGGCAAGACTTCTCTTCTTTTATAATATAAGAATTAAACATAAGTTTATCATTTTAAGCACTATGACAGGAAAGAAAATGAATAATATGCATGCAGTAAGGCATGATTTTTGTGTGGTGTGTGTGCATGTGTGTGTGTGTGTGTGTGCGCGTGCATGTGTGTGTATGTGTGTTATAGTTTATTGCAACTATTGGCTTACTAGGTGCAGCTTATATATATTTTTAAAGTGACTGCCCAAGGGCTTACAATATGTATCTTTATCACAGTTTATATGTATCTTTGTCACAGTTTACCCTTAAGCACTATTACATCACTTCGCAAATAACGTAAAAATATTTCAGCAATGTACAGGCAGCCATGACTTTTCATCATCCTGAAAGACATGGATTTAGTTTACTTTGGTTTGATTAGGTAACACCATTCCTCTACCACACAGTTAAAATTGTAGTTGCCACAGTGTGCTCTGAGCAACTGCATAAAATACAAACTTTGCTACTAATTTTTAGTACACAAATCAGTAAGCAATTAACATGTATGCATCATGATCAGAAAGCAATCATACCATTTTTGACAAAGTGTGCTGTTGATTTTTCACTGTATATCTGAAACACTATGAATTTAGTTTATAGACCGGGCATGGTGGCTCAAGCTTATAATCCCAGCACATTGGGTGGCCAAAGAGAGAAGATTGCCTGAGTCCATGGGTTTGAGACCAACCTGGGCAATATAGTGAGACCTCATCTCTACAATAAATAAATAAATAAATAAATAAATAAATAAAAGAATTTAGTTTATACAGACCAGCAAAATCTGTAGTTGTGTTAACTCCTTGTCTTCCAGTGATAAGCTCACATAATTTAACTTTTAAAGCACTGATCCTGTTAAATAATGGTCCAGTTCACCTTTACTCAATTGAGTACTTACAGGAATATTGAAAAGTTGTTTTCACTGACAAATGCATCTTCATTGATCCAGCCAATGGACCAAGAAATTATTTCAACTTTTAAAGCCAACTATCTTAGATGAACATTTCAATAGGCTAGTGACACTACAACTGGAGCGCTTGCTGTTTTAAAAGAATAATTACTTTTAAAATACATTTGAAATACTTAATACATGCATTATTATGCATATCATTATGCATAATTATGCATGCAGTATGGCAGTAACTTTTATTACTCTGTGAAAATAACACGCAAGATTCAAATAGAATGTAAAGCAATCATTGGCCATGGAAGTGTTAACACCACCACCGTTTGTCAGAAATTGGTAAAGGCGAATTTTTTGACAACAATAAGAAAAGGGATTATATCTTAAAGGATGAGCATGTTCTTACAGGAGTAATATTAGCAAAATCTTCAAATTAAATAAAATCTTGAAAGTATTTCACAACTTTCAAAGCACACACACACAATGTTGGAAGGTGAGATAGACTTATAAAGGGGTTTGACAATTCTCCAATGCATAGAAAAAAATGCTTGCTTCATATGGAAAGTTATACCTTAAAAAGAGGATGGCAGCCAGGCAGTGGCTCACACCTATAATCCCGGCACTTTGGGAAGCCGCGGTGAGAGAATTGCCTGAGCTCAGGAATTTAAGACCCGCCTGGGCAACTTGAGGAGACCTCATCTCTACAGTAAGTTGAAAAATTAGCTGGGCGTGGCGGCACATGCCTGTAGTGCCAGCTACGGGAAAGGCTGAGGTGGAAGGATCACCTTAGCCCAGCAGGTGGAGGCTGCAGTGGCTGTGAGCATGCCACCGTACTCTTGCCTGGGCGACAGAGGGAGACCCCGACGCAAAAAAAAA
>NW_007259797.1:228879-231082 GCF_000164805.1 Carlito syrichta
GATTTTTGATTTATGGTAGAGATGAGGTCTCGCCAAGTTGCCCAGGCGGGCCTCGAACCCGCGGGCTCAGGCAGTCCACTCACCTGGCCTCCCAAAGTGCTGGGATGACAGGCTGAGCCACTGAGCCTGGCCCAAGCTACTCTTAATAAGTTTGTAAAGGAGTAAGTCACATCAATTCTCAATATTTCTACTGTTTTAAATTAAAATGGACTAAATACATATCAGTTTTACTATTTAAAAAAAATTCTCCATACATTTATAATAGATAGGAAGACAGTACTAAATATTTTGATAAGATTCTGGGAATATACGCAGAGGAATTCAAATCACTCTATGGCAAAGTTACCCGCACATGCATACTTGTTGCACATTATTCACAGTAGCAAAAACATGGAACCTACCATGCTGCCCATCGAAAGAGGACTGGATTTTTTAAAAATGTGGTACATATACATGATGGAATATTATGCAGTCATAAAAAAGGACAAAATTATGAACTTTTCAGCAACTTGGGTGGAGCTAGAGTCTATAATACTTAGTGGTCTTTCACAGAAACAAAGGACCTAGTACCACATGTTCTCACTCATAAGTGGATCTTGAACAATTATCACAATACTATAAGAAAGGGATTGGAAGTAGTTGGAAACTGCCAGGGGAGGGGAGGAGTGGGATTGGCAGTAGTGGGAAACTCCCAGGGGGAGGCACCTCTCATCAACAAGGGTACCTGAATAATGAACATTTGTATACTTAACCCTGAATTGTGCCCTGCATCTTTAAAATAATAAAAAAAAAGAATCAGTAAACATATTAGGGAAAAAAAAAAGATTTTTAAAGGTCATAGAACAGCCATACTTTCCCCCATTGATTGGAAAGATCATTTTGTGTGGTTTCAGCATGCATAGTCATTTTAACATTCTTGCAAAACCACTCAAAGCAAGGACTGCCTGTACTTCCAACTTCCCTCCCAATCTTTGCTCTAATGATGTCTGGCATTATACACCAATGTTTTAGTTTTGTAATGCATTGTTGGTTTAGACTAAAACTATCAATTATCTTATGAAGAAATTAAACAATATATGAGAGAAAAACAGTCTTCTAACTCAGATATTTAACATTTCCAAGACTCTTTATTACTTAGCATAAATCCAAGTTTCCATCTGGTATCATTTTATTTCACCTGAAGAAAATTCTTTCACATTTCTTGTAATGTGAGTCTCTAAGTGACAAATTTGTTCAGTTTCTTGTTGTCTGACAAGCAATTTTTCACCTTCATTTCTGAATGCTATTTTTCCTGCTATCAAAAGAGGACTGAATTTTTTAAAATGTGGTACATATACATGATGGAATATAACATATATTCATTCAGCAAGTTTTTCCTTTAGCACCTTAAATATGCTGGTCCATTGTCTTTAACTTGAATTGTTTCTACTGAGATGTCTGCAGTATTTTTTAAGCTCCATGTACATTTTTTTCATTTTCACTGGTTTAATTAATGTGACTAAAATATACATTTTAAAAATGTGTGCATATCATTTTAAAATAAATTTTACTATAGTATACACACACAGAAGTGCACAAATCAAAACTATACATATTTTTGAATTATGACAAAGTGAACATGCCCATATCACCACAATCCAGATCAATATATAAATTTTGTCTGCACTATCGAAGCCCCTTTAAGCCTCCATTTTTTAATTTATTTAAATAAATTTATTTATTATAAAGTTGTGGATACAAGGGAGGATTAATTATATAAGCAGGCTGCAGGCAGGTGGAATTCGGGCTCCTAACTGGCCCTCACTCCTATGGTAGTGGACCAGGTTTCCTTTGTGTTGTCATGTGCCCCCCCAGCCTCCTGGTTCCCTCCCTCCCCTAGCAGTGCCCAATGACTGCCAATCTCACCCTTGTGCTAATGTGACTGGTGTTCAGGGCCCACTTATGAGTGAGAACATGTGGTATTCAGTTCTTTGTTTCTGGAATAGTTCACTTTGTGTGATGGTCTCCAACTCCATTCAGTTGCTGTGAAGTCCATGATTTTGTTCTTCTTTATGGCTGCATAATACTCCAGCATTTGTATGTACCCCATTTTCTTTGACCAGTTCACTTTTGATGAGCAGCAGAGTGGGTTCCATATTTTTGCTATTGTGGATAGTGCAGCTGTAAACATGCATGTGCAGGTTTCTTTTTTTTTTTTTTTTTT
>NW_007259797.1:231102-248851 GCF_000164805.1 Carlito syrichta
TTTTTTTGTAGAGTAATTTATGTTCCTCTGGGTAGAATGATTTTTTTGTAGAATGTTTATGTTCCCAGGAGAGGGATCACTCGATTATATGGAAAGTCAATTTTTAGTTCTTTTGGGAATTATACCACTTCCCATAGAGGTTGAACTAGCTTGTGCTCCCACTAGCAGTGTAGAAATGCTTCTTTTTCTCAGCACCCACCCCAGCATCTGTTGTTTTTTTTGACCTATTAATGATAGCCATACTTACCGGAGTTAGCTGGTATCTCTTTGTAGTTTTGAGTTGCATATCTCTGATGATTAGTGAGGTTAAGCAGTTTTTCACATGTCTGTTGACTGCTTTTGTGTCGTCTTTTGAGAAGTGTCTGTTCAAGTCCTTTGCCCACTTTTTAATGGGACTTTTTTCCCTTTCACTTCATTTGAGTTCCTTATAGATCCTGGATGTTAGGCCTTTGTCAGATGCATATTTTGTAAATATTTTTTTCCCATTCTATAGTTTATCTCTATTTTCTCTTGATGGTTTTTTTTTGCTGTGCAAAAGCTTTTCAATTTGATGAGGTCCCATTTGTCTATCTTAGCTTTTATGACATTCACTTTTGGTGACTTGGTCAAGAATCAGTTGCCTACTGTGGTGTGTATAAGGGGTTTTCTTACATTTTCTTTTAGGATTCTTAAAGTTTGAGGTTTTATGCTTAGGTCTTTGATCCATTTAGAGTTGACTTTTGTATACGGTGATAGATAGGGGTCCATTTTCATTCTTTTGCTTGTGGCTAACCAGTTTTACCAGCACCATTTGCTAAATTTCCCCAATGATTGTTACTGATGGCTTTGTTAAAGATGAGTTGGTTGAAAGACCACGATTTTACTTCCAAAATATCTGTCCTGTTCCACTGGTCTGTGTGTCTATTCCTGTACCAGTACCATTCCATCTTGATTACTGTAGCCTTTTAATAAAGCTTAAAGTCTGGAAGTGTGTTATCCTCCACTTTGTCCCTTTTACTGAGAATTGTTTTGGCTATTCATGCTCTTTTGTATTTCCATATAAATATCTGTATTGTTGTTTCCAGGTCTGTGAAAAATGACGTTGGCAATTTGATGGGTATTGCACTGAATCTGTAGATTGCCTTAGGTAGAATGGACATCTTGACAACATTTATTCTTCCAACCCTTGAGCATGGGATGTTTTTCTATTTGTTTGTGTCTGTGTCATCATTGATTTCTTTGAGCAGCATTTTGTAGTTCTCTTTGTAAAGATCTTTCACTTCTGTGGTTAGGTGGATGCCAAGGTATTTGTGTGTGTATGTGTGACTATTGTGCTTTTTATTTGGCACTCTGTCTGCTTGTTGCTGGTGTATAGAAATGCAACCATCTTTTGCACATTGATTTTATATCCCGAGATTTTATAAAGTCATTTATCAGTGCAAGGAGGCTTTCAACAGACTCCCTGGGGTTTTCTAGGTATAGAATCATATCATTCATAAAGGGGGATAACTTAACTTCTTCTTTTCCTATTTGGAAACCCCTGATTTCCTTCTCTTGTCTGTTTGCTCTGGCTAGGACTTTCAGCACTATGTTGAATAGGAGAGAGGAGAGTGGGCATCCTTGTCTTGTTCCGCTTCTTAGGGGGAATCCTTCTAGCTTCTGCCCATTGAGCAAAATATTGGCTGCAGGTTTATCATAAATGGTCTTTACTGTTTTGAGGAGTGGTCCCTCTATGTCTAGGTGCACAAGGGTTTTTAATCAAGAAAGGATACTGGATTTTGGTGAATGATTTTCTGTGTCTAATGGGATAATCATGTGGGTTTTGGTTTTACATATGTCAATGTGCTGAATTACATTTATGTTCTTGTGAATGTTGAACCAACCCTGCATTCTGGAAATGAAACCTACCTGGTCATGATGGATAATCTTTGAGATCTGTTGTTGGATCTGATTTGCTAGAATCTTGTTGAGAATTTTTATGTCTATGTTCATCAAAAAGATTGGCCTATAAATCTCTTTCCTTGTTGATCTTTGGCAAGTTTTAGTATCAGTTAAGCCTCCTTTTAGTCACTATTCCTTCTATCTTCCTCAAGGAAACTAATCTGTTGATTTTGAACACCATAGGCTAGTTTTGCCTTTTAAACTTTATGTAACTGAAATTATATTGTTTATTTTATCTTGTGACTGGATTTTGTTCTACATTGGGTTTTTTGAGATTTAATACATGCTACTGCATGTAATAATACTTTTTCATATAATTTCAGTTGTACAAATGTCCCCAATTACATTTATTATTATTTTGTTGGAATATTTTGGTTGTTTTTATTTTTTCTTTCATATTTCAAATAATTCATGGCCATTGGTACACATTTGTGTTAAATTTTGTTGAGTATATCCTTAGGATTGGGATATACCAGACCATAAAGCACAAAATGGTTTAGTTTTAGTACCAGCAAACAATATTTCAAAATGTTTTTTTTAATCAAATTGCATTTTTTCCAGTAATATATGGGTATTCTAGTTAATCCTCATTTTTTCCAATCACTTGCTATTTTAAATTTAAGTTTGTTGGTATTTGGTAGGTGTATAGTTTTATCCCAATGTTTTTAAGTTGTGTTTCTCTGAGGATTAATGATGTTGAATCTCATTCTGGTTGTAAAAGTCAAAACACTTCATTTTTGTGACCTTGGGTCATTCTGATAATATTTTTAAAAGTTTACACCAGATTTTAGGGTCTCTAGAGCTGTTCACAGTTCTCTCTCTCTCTCTCTCTCTCTCTCTCTCTCTCTCTCTCAGCTTCCTTTCTGTTTTTTATAGGTAGTGACTAAACTGTATAATTTCATATATTTTTTTGATTTTTTTCATGTCCAGGAAGGGAAGGCAGCAGGGAGAGAGTGTTGTCTGGCCTGAGGAATATAGCTCCCTTTGAACTTGGCAGTTAAGAATGTTGTTTCTTGGATCTGTGCTGTAACTGTCTCTGCAGTATTTCTGCACTTCTAGCTCATCTTTCTGACAGGGACTTGGAGAAGGTACAGCAGTTACTGCATCCCTGCAATAATCTTGGCTCACTTTTGGTCCTTCAAAGCCTCTTTCTAGCTCATAATGTTTCCATTTCTGCTTCTGTTGCCAAGTGCCTGATTTCTATACAGTCCCAATTTTAATAGCCAAGCAAGTGAATCCCACTAACTCACTTGGTTTTTGCTTGTGCAGAATTTTTCATGTCAGGTCATCTCCTGGACTACTGGTGAGTCTATGAATTGGACTAACTATAGTCTATTATCTTGTGCCTGAAATGGGGTGGGAATCAACTAGCAACCCACAAAAAAGCTAGACGATGAAAGCCAAACAGGACTCTTGATGTCCCAAAATCATACACTTGCTCTGATCAGCAGACTGGACAAGCATCTGCTGGTGCAGTATTTCCAGGTGGGAATCTGTACTGTCTTTTGCATCTGGTGACAAATAACATGAAAATGCAAAGTCCTGGGGTTAGGAGGGTAATCTGTGGCGATGTGACTCGGTGTTTCTCTGTGTGAAACTGAGAAAAATACAGCCAAGGAAACTGTATGTTAGTGCTTTCATTTTGTTTCATTATAGGTCTGCCTGGATGATCAAAACAGATGGAAAAGAGTCATGTGGGGCAGTGGTCCTGTTCCCTTGCCTCCTGAAGATCTAAGCATTGTATTGATAGAGCTAGCATCTCTGCCAACCCTTCCTCCTCGTTTTCTCTCATGGTGAGGTCAGATAGAGTTTAGCAGGGATGTGCATGTGAATATAGCCTATATCCTTGAATAGGTTCATATCTCAGTTGCCAGCAACATGGTAACTTTAAATTTCAGTTGTTGGTTAAATGCTATTTTAAAAATTAATTTGTTGATGCTGAACTTGATGTCTTTTCCCAGCACTGTCAGAAATTACTGGTACTGCTTTTTAGCTTTTGATTTTTTGGTGAACATCCTAGATATTTAGTTTCATGCTATGTGGGTTTTTTTCTAAATGTTTTGATGAGACTATTAAAATTGACATTATTATAGTCATAAGTGTAAACAGGTATATAAAGAAATTGAGATACATTTTGAGATTACTGTTCTTTGTGGTGTTCAGCCAAATAGAGAAGTAGTTCACACTTGCATAAAGAATCAGAATAAGTCCAGCCTAGAAATAGCAAATTTGGATATTTGATAGCAGTGAATTTTCATGGATGGGGTAATCACTTAATCTTGCAATAAAATTAAGCTAAATGTACTTAAGCCACTTCTCAGTATCATTCCCACAAGGTCTTCTGAGATCACACAGCACTGGTAGCTGCTAATAGGTTTTCTATCTATTACGCTGCTAGCAATTTATCATGATACACTGATATAATAAGCTTCAGGAATACTTAGATTGCAATGACCTCCAGTTTCCAGATGCTAGATTTAATCATTTATTAGGATCACGGTGAGTGTTTAGACATACTGCCTGCAGTGCAGTGTGCAATTGTTATCCAAATGGAAATTAGGGACCCAATTAGACTCCATCTAGAGTCAAAGAATGGCAGCATTTTTGGGACCTTGGAGATGATCTACTTTATTTTGTGGAGAAGAAAATGGAGAGCCACAGAAAGCAAATGCATTATCTAAGGTTATACAACAGGTCTGAGGCAGAAGCACAAAATCTCAGCTCACCAGCTTCTCATATCAAGGATTTTTTAAAAAAACAATATTGAGCTACTTATGTTTCTTATTCTTTTGTTTTCTGTTTTATATTTTGCCATTGCTATTTTACCAGAATTCTACCCTTTACCCCAAATGTTTAAATTTTTCATCATTATTGTCTCTTTGTAAATAAAAATACTAGTTGCTACTATTAAACTTATTCAATCATTTTGCATTTTTTGGTTTTGCATGAAGTTAATTAACAAGTGAATGCTATGGCTTTGGAAACCCAAGAGTGGCTCAAGTCCTTTAAGCACATTAGAAAGAGGCTAAATGACAGCTGTGCTGTGAGTGGATAGAACATAGCTCTCATGCGGAGTATTATGTGCTTGATGTCATTAAACAATTTCATTAATTCTTTTCTTTTTTCTCTTTGGAAGTGATGAAACGTAGGTCTTGTTATACATAATTTTAAACTTTTTTGGTAATAATTATATATTCACAGGAAATGGCCAAAGATATAGAGGCGTCTTGTGTATTCTTCATCCATTTTCTCCCAATGGTGACATCTTGCATAGCTATAGTACAATATCCAAACACAGAAATGGAAATAAATACAACCCACAGAGCTTTTTCAGATCACAACAATTTTATGTGCACTCATTTGTGTGTGTGCATGTTTGTGTAGGGCAATTGTATTACATGTGTAGACATGTGTAACTACCACTACTACTCCAGATGCTGAACAGCAGTATCACTGCAAGGCCCACCTCTATCCCTCCTTTGCCTTGGCAGCCACCTCATCTGTTCTTCATTTTTATGATTTTGTTTCAAGAATTAGAAATGAAATTGTACAATATCTAATTTTTAAATGAAAGAGACAAGTCACAGAGATTTTTGTTAGCACTGCAAAATTATTTTTAACAATAATTTGTCTCAAATGCTATTTATCTTGAAAAATGTGCTTTGTTCTTTCCCATAGTTTTGGTATCAGGATAGAGAATCAGTACCAGATAAAAAGTACTTTCATTTATTTTTTCCATTGTTTTTTCCAAACATTTGTTCTTCCTAGTCTTTTCTGTTTTTTTTAATCATATAAAAGTAACTTCACGCTCTTTATGTCTTCTAAGAAAGATTAGCAGCGAGTCTTTAATGTGATGCCCAGACTATGCTTGTTTTGGTTTTGTGTTATAGGCGTTCTTTTCTGTCATTGCTAATATGGATAGTTCTTTTAATACTAGGACTTTACAAAGGTTTATCATAATGGAAATAGATACTTGAAAAAACAAAACACAGAATGAGCTGGCTCTAGAAATACACCATTTCTGAGGAAATACCATCTTCTCCAAATTTGTTTGTGAATATTACTCGTATTATTCTTTACTCTTTTTTATTCAAACTCTGCATTTCTTTTTACAAATTTCTATAATAACTAGGGTAATGAAATGTGAAACCACGTGACTGTCTATCAGTTACAATTGATATTAATGATGCTGCTGGGAGGCCACTTCTATAACTGCTGTTACATCGAGTTGCTTATGTACTAAAGGTAACTTATTGATGCATATAGAAAGTCATTTGTATTAATATAATTAAGAGACCCTACCTAACCCTGATGAAAAATTACTTGAAAGTAACGGAAGACAGAGTCTTTATTTTAAAGTAAATGAACTATTGGGAATAATTATGATTAGTCCAACCATAATTAGATTTAATGAGACTGAATAGAAACAAATTAGATATAATTGGAAACTAAGCAAAAGTCAATTAAATTCTCATAATTTTAACTTTATAAAAGTTATTGAGTTACATGATGAGAATCAATTAGCAGAGGAAATAAAGACGAAGAACATTTCCAGGGAATTAGTACTTTTTTTGAAGGGAAAGTTATTATTTTACTTAATGAATTTTGCAAACTTAGCAGTTTAATAACTTCAAATGAAGCAACTTTGCAAATTTATAGTTTTACCAACAAAGTGGTATAGAAGTTATTTTAAGTGCTTAAAAAGTATAATTTATTTGATAGATTAAAATAGCATATTTATTTTAAAAATCATTGAATTCAGATAGTTTGGAATAAAGGTATTGTTGCTTTTATTCCATATTCATTTTAGGGCTATGTTAGCTGTATGAGGATTATTCTTGGCCTCTTGTAGCAATTGTGTGATTGAAAATACATTCACAATTGCTCCATATAGACTCTCTCTGTGATTCAATTCTTTTTCCTACAGCACTGCTGTCAACCCAAACTACCATCACCCTAAAGACTCCAAGTCAGTTTTTATTTAGTGAAGTAACTGACGTTTTGTGCAACTAGTCACCTAGGAACTCAGTGCTAATAAACTGTGATTACCAAAATAGTCTGCTCAAAATACAGCCAGGGTCACTCAATGTATTGTAATTCCTGCTTCCTGGGTCTTCAAGGAAATGTACATCTTGACTCACTCTGTGATGCCTAATTACCTTCAAAAGGGGCTATAAACACACACTGACTTCAAATTGTGATGGAATTAAGATTGATGTTTTGATTCAGTGCTAAACTATAATTCTCTGATGTTGATAAAAATATTAATTCTGCAATGACAGTTGCAAAGGAAAGAACAGTAGTAAATAGTTCTTAGGAAATAAATCAAATTCGATACACAGATGCAATGCAATTTTATAGTCACTGTCTATTAAATACATTTTGTCTGAAACAAACCAGCTCTGTACATACTGCATCTATGGCAAAATCTTTGCTGAAACAGATATGCCAGTTTTCTCCAGTTTTTTTTTTTTTTTTAAAAACAAGCACATGTTTAATCAAGTTGATCAATTATGATACTATCAGTGCAGTGGACAACTCCACTAATGACACAGTAATATTATGCAAAATAATTAACTGAGAGGTGTGAACCCAGACTTTGAAGGATAAAGAGTATTTGTAAATGAGAAATATCTCTCACTTTCATTCCTTGTGTGCATAATACAACCCGTCCCACCTTGCTGTGACTCTAAAACTTTCCCTATAAGCTTTTAAAAATTAATCATGGTAGAAGAGGGGGGAGAAATAAAAATAAACCAAACCTGCAGCACATTCAGCATTAATCATGTGGTCATCTTGCTCTCTGACCCACTCCCTCATAGTTGTTTGCTATCTATTGCCCCAGAATTATGTACAATTACAAGATTGTAGTTCCCTTTAACTATCTGTCATCTTAAGCACTGTGAAACATTATGTTTTCTCTTTGAGATATTCTTTTAGGTCTTCCACACCAGTGAAACTACTGAAGCCAGCTGGTATGAAGGGTCCACAGGGAACTGACTTACCCAAGAATGCAGTTTCCATATCCCAATAACTTCCTCACCCTCACCCTGGTTTTTCAGCCACTTGCCCTCCACAATTCCCTTAGAAACCCCAGCCTAGAAGCCCCCAGGGAGATGAATCTGAGGATCCCTACCATCTCCTTGCTCAGCACACTGTGATCATTAAACTCTTTCTCTGCTGCAAACTCGGCTGTCTCAGTGTATTGGTATGTTACTACGAAGCAGGCATATGAACCTCATGTTCCTATAACAATTCCAATATAGCACAACATTATCCTGGCAAAGTAGACTTGGCAATTCTCTGAAGTCCAGGGAAACCAGGGAAAGAAGAGGATTCCCAAGATTCCTGGCAAGAGCGTTGCTACTTTTGTAGTGGCGTGTGAATGGATGTCTGCATGCATGTAAGTGCCATATAGAGGGAGACGGATTTTTCAAGTTAGGCTAACGTCAACTAATTTAAATGCTTATCACTGATTCCATGCCTCTCAGGGGTTCAGTTATTTCTTTGTGCTAGAGCATGTTAGAACAGCATTTAAAAGTCAGATCAAGTGATGCTTAGACAGGAGCAAGAGTGAATGAAGAGGGAGAACCAATACAAAAAATCAGCATCTGAGAATAAAGACTAGCCCTCAGCAAAAGTCAAAAAGTTTTCTGGCATCCCATATTCCACATCTCACCCATGCCGTGATTTCCACCTCTTCCTTTCCTATCCTTTCATGTTGAGCCTTTACGTAGTAGAGTCAGACAGCAACTAGATCAGACAAGTCAGGAGGAGCAGATAGCAGAGAGTGAAAGTGGTGGTGGTTAAAGATGGAAACCTCCACATATGAAATAGAATTTGAATTCTAGCTATTATTGTTAGAGTACTTCTCATAAAGCTACTCTCTTTTTATTAACTATGTACACTGAATGCTTCCTGTGTACATGATATCATATTAAGAGTTGATAAATGTTTGTGGATGTGAGCCATTAAAAAGGCAATTAAAGTACTTGCTGTTTTAGTGGTTTAGCTTCTTTATCAGAAGGGAAAAGTGTCACAGTGCTTGTACTCATTGCTGAATTTAAAAATTGTCTGCTTGTCTCTGACCCACTCCCACA
The DNA here is from genome assembly GCF_000164805.1 of Carlito syrichta. Taxonomy (NCBI): domain Eukaryota; kingdom Metazoa; phylum Chordata; class Mammalia; order Primates; family Tarsiidae; genus Carlito; species Carlito syrichta. The sequence goes on from NW_007259797.1 coordinate 240,123, forward strand.
TTTCAGCATGGAATTTAAGTCAGAAGATAAAAAAAAGCAGAATAAAATTCAATTCTAGCAGTGTAATATTTTGTAAATTGTTTAATCCCTCTTACTCTCAGATTTTTCTTCCAAAAGGAGACAGAATAACTAACTTAGAGATTTGTTGAAGGATAGAAAGACATAACATTTATAAAGTGTTTGGTGAGGTGAGAGGATCACTTGTGCCCAGGGGGTCTGAGAACAGTCTAGGTAACATAGTGAGACCTCATATCATTTCTACAAAAAAAAAATTTTTCAAAAAATAGGACAAGGTGGCATGTTCCTATAGTCCCAGCTACTCAGGAGACTGAGGGGGGAGGATTGCCTGAGTTTAGGAGGGCAAGGCTATAGTAAGCCATGATCATGCCACTGCACTCTAGCCTAGGCAACAGAGTGTGACCTGGACTCAAAAAAATTTAAAAAAAAGTTTTGTAAGAATTCTGGGATGTTAGGCACTCAGTAAATGATAGGTATTATAGTTTTAAATAATTTGATTTTTTTCAGCTTAAAACTTATTTTAATTTGGAGACTAAATTTTCAGTGAGGTTCTACAAATGAAATATCTTAAGTTCTCATGTAGTTGTTAATCTCTTTTCGTTTTTGTCTTCACATATGAATGGCAATTTGATGAGGTACAGAAGGTTCACTTTACACATTTTAGCCTTCACAAGTCTATAGTCTTCTTTCCATTGTTCTAGACCACTGTCCTCTAGACAAGCTTGATTAGAATTAGAGTTTGAGAATTCACCTACAGAACTCTAAGCCCTCTGAACAATTTCTCTTATTCTCCTCCCCTAGTTCCTGGCACTCAACATGCTACTTTGTTTTTAAGAGTTTAAGATGATGTGTATATAATATATATTTAGTGAGACCATATATATGTCTCACATATTAGTTTCACTATTAAAAGCAGTATTGACTGTTTGACTCTCTTCCAGTTCAGGCTCAAAATGACAAACTAGAACAGTAAGAGGTGGGAATCACAGCATGGGTGAGGTATGGAATAGGGAATCCAAGAAAACTTTCTGACCTCTTTTGCTGAAGGCTAGACTTTATTCTCAGATGCAGATTTTCCATGTTGGTTACCCCTCTTCAGTAATTCTTGCTCCTGTCTAAGCATTACTTGATTTGACTTCTAAACACTGTTTTAACATCTTCTAGCACAAAGGAATAACTGAAGTCCTGAAAGAAAGCATTAGTTTAACTATTAGAAGCGATAGTTTAACTGTATTAGATATCATATATATATATAAAGCATGTGGTACTAGATTATCTTTTGTGACTGGTTTATTTCACTAGCATAATATCTTCGAGGTTTATCTATGTTGTAGCACATGCAGAATTAATTTATTTTTAAAGACTGAATAATGTTGTGCATATATACAATGGAAAATTATTCACATTTTCTTTTCCTGATCACCCTTCAAGGGACATTTAGGTTGCTTTCATCTCTTGGCTATTGTAAGTAATACTATAATGAATAAGAACGTGCTAGTATTGTTTTGAGATACTGGTTTCAGTTATTTTGGAGAAATACCCAGAAGTGGGATTATTGGATCATTTAATTGTTGCTATTTATTTATTTATTTAGAGTTGGAGTCTTACTCTGTCACCCAGACTGGAGTGCAATGGCCGCTCCGGCCACCGCAGCCTCGACCTGCTGGGCTCCTGCAATCCTTCCGCCTCAGCCTTCCTCGTAGCTGGAACTACAGGCATGCGATACCACGCCCGGCTAAGTTTTGATTTGTTATAGAAATGAAGTCTCGTCAAGTTGCCCAGGCAGGTCTCCTACCCGCGGGCTCAGGCAATCCACTCACCTCGGCCTCCCAAAGTGCTGGGATTACAGGCTGAGACACTGAGCCCGGCCAATCATTGCTTTTTAATCTTTAATTTTCTTATACAAAATTTAAAGCTCTGGACTTTCCAGACTTTATTTGTACTCTAAGTTTTGATATGCAGTATTTCCATTATTTTAAAAAGTATATTATGTTTTCATTATCATTTCTACTATAACCCATTAAATATTTAATGTGTGTTTTATGATTTTCAATGTATTATGTTATAAATGACTGTTTTGCTATTAATTTTTATTTTTTAATTTTAAAGATGTGGAGTACAGTTTGGGATTGGGTATACAAGTGGTCATCGTACAAATAAAGTTTGGGCCTGTCTTTGATCCCCACCTCGCTTGGTTTGAGATCAGGTACCCTTATTGACATTATGTGCCACTCCTTACCTCCCCTGGCAGTTTCTGGCTACTGCCAGTCCTTTTCTTATAGCATTATGGTAAATGTTCAGGGTCCTTTGATGAATGAGAACATGTGGTACTTGTTTCTTTGTTTTTGTGATAAAACACTATTATAGATTCTAAATCCATCCAAGTTACTGCAAAGTCTATAATTTTGTCTTTCTTTATGGCAGCATAATATTCCATCATGTTTATGAACCACATTTAAAAAATCCAGTCCAGTATCAGTGGGCAGCATGGTTGGTTCCATGTCTTTTGTTATTGTGAATGGTGCTGCAATGAACGTGTGTGCAGGTGTCATTTTTATAGAATGACTTGAGTTCCTCCAGGTATATTTCTGGTAGGGAGATTGCTGGGTCATATGGAAGGTCAATTTCTAGTTCTTTTGGGAATTGTCACACTGTTTTCCACAGAGGTTGGACTAGTTTGCATTCCTACCAACAGCGTAGAAATGTTCCCTTTTCTCCACATCCTTGCCAGCATCTGTTGTTTTTTTCTTTTATTAATGATGGCCATTCTTACTGGAGTTAGGTGGTATCTCAGTATGGTTTTGATTTGCCTTTCTCTGATGATTAGAGAGGTCGAGCATTTTTTCATGTGTCTGTAGGCTGCTCATATGTCTTCTTTTGAGAATTCATGTCTTTTGCCCACTTTTTAATGGGGCTGTTTGTTTTTTTCCTTTTGGCACATTTGAGTTCCTTGTAGATACTGGATGTTAGGCCTTTGTCCAATATGCAGTTGGCAAATATTTTTTCCTATTCTGTGGACTATCTCCCCACTCTCTTGATGGTTTCTTTTGCTTTGCAGAAGCTTTTCAGTTTGATGAGGTCCCACTTGTCTATCTTATCTCTTATGGCATGGGCACTTGGGGTGTTGCTGAGGAATTGGTTGCCTATTCTGATTTCTGTAAGGGTGTCTCTTGTGTTTTCTAAGATTCTTAAAGTTTGAGGTTTTACATTTAGATCTTTGATCCATTTGGAGTTGATTTTTTTGTATGGTGATAGGTAAGGTCTTGTTTCATTCTTCTGCATATGGTCAGCCAGTTTTCCCAGCACCATTCACTGAATGAATTCTCCTCTCCCCAGCGGTTGTTGTTGGAGGATTTGTCAAAGATGAGTTTGTTGAGAAAGCGAAGCTTTGCTTCCGGAATCTCTAGGCTGGCCCATTGGTCTATTTTTTCTTGTACCAATACCAGGCTATTTTGATTGTTGTAGCATAGTAATAGAGTTTAAAGATGGGAAGTGTGATACCTCCTGCATTGTTTCTTTTGCTAAGAATTGTTTGACTATTTGTGGTCATTTATGTTTCCATATGAATTTGTGTATTGTTGTTTTTAGGTCTGAGAAATGATGTTGGTAATTTAATGGGTATTACATTGTATCTGTACATTTCCTTTGGTAGGATAGACATCTTAACAGTGTTGATTCTTTCAATCTATGAGCATAGACTATTTTTTCCATTTGTTTGTGTCATCTTTGATTTCTTTGAGAAGTGTTTTGTGCTTTTCATTGTAAAGGTCTTTCAATTTTTTGGTTAAGAAGAGGCTGAGATATTTTATTTTTATTTGTGGTTATTGTGATTGGGATTGTGCTTTTTATTTGGTTCTCTGCCTATTTGTTGTTGGTGTATAAGAATGTGACTGTCCTTGCATGCTCATTTTATACCTGAGACTTTGCCAAAGTTATTTATTAGTGTAAGGAGATTTGGGCAGCTTCTCTTGTGTTTTTGAGGTATAGGATCATATTATCAGCAAAGAGGAATATTTTGACTTCCACTTTTTCTATTTGGATACCTCTGATTTCCTTCTCTTGTCTGGATGCTGTAGCTAAGACTTCCAACCCTATGTTGAACAGCAGGGCTGAGAGTGGGCAGTCTTATTTTGTTCTGGTTTTCAGGAGAAGTGCTTCCAATTTCTGTGTGTTTAGCAATATGTTGGCTGTGAGTTTATCATAGGTAGCTCTTACTATTTTGAGGTATGTTCCTTCTGTGTCCAGGTGTTCAAGGGCTTTTATCAAGATAGGATGCTGGATTTTATTGAAAGCTTTTTCTGCATCTAATGATACAATCATGTGGTTCTTGTTTGTTCATCCTTTGATGCATTTAATTACATCTATTGTCTTGTAGATGTTGAAGCAGCCCAGCATTCTGGGGATGAAGCCTAGCTGGTTATGGTGAATGATGTTTGAGATGTGTTGATGAATCTGATTTGCTAGAATCTTGTTGAGAATTTTTGCATTTATGCTTATCAGGGATACTGGCTTATAGTTTCTTTCTTTGTTGGATCTTTACCCAGTTTGGGTATCAATGTGATGTTAGCTTCATAAAACTTTTTGTGGAGAGTTCTTTCTTCATTGCCTGAAATACTAAATAGGATTGGTATCTGCTCCTCCTTATGTGTTTTGTAGAATTCTGTTGGAAATCCTTCTGGTCCAGGGCTTTTTTTGTAGGTAGTTTTTTAAATGACAAAGTCGATTTTCTGGGTTGTTATTGGCCTATTTAAAATCTCAATTTCTTCTTGTTTCAGCCTTTGAAGGTTGTGTGATGTCAGAAAGTCCTCCATTTCATTTGGGTTCTTGAGTTTGTTTCCATACAGGTGTACATAGTAATCTCTGATAGCCTTTTGTATTTTTCCAGTGTCAGTTATGACTTGTTTTTCTGTGTTTCTGATTGCGTTTATTTGGGTTTTTTCTCTCTTTTTCTTGGTAATTCTAGATAGGGGTTCATCAATCCTTTTTATCCTTTCAAAGAACCAGCTTCTTGTTTCACTGATTTTTTCTAAGATAGTTTTTTCTTCTTTGTCCTGTGTATGGGCTTTTGCTATGGTCATCTGGATTCTTCTGCTGAAGATAGGATTTTGGTGGTCTTGCCTTTCCAGCTACCTTAGGTGAATTATTAGGCTGTTAATTTTTCTTTTTCTATTTTCTTTATGTGTTTTTGTAGAAGTGTAAATTCCCCTCTTAGTACTGATTTCATGGCATTCTAGAGGTTTTGGTAAGATGTTTCTTATTTTCATTAGTTTCAAGGAATATTTTAATTTCTCTTTTGATTTTTATGTTGACCCAGGAGTCATTCAGCATAATACTGTTTAAATACCATGTATTTGTGGGTTTTGGGGAAATTTTGTTGGTGATATTTATTTTTATTTCAATGTGGTCTGAGAAGGTACATGGTAGTAGTATTTTTATCTTGTGAAATTTGTCTGTGCTTAATTTATGGCTGAGGATGTGGTCAGTCTTGGAGTACATTCCATGTGGTGATGAGTGGAATGTATATTCTATGGTTGTTGGGTGAAGTGTTCTGTAGGTATCTATTAAGTCCATTTGGTCAGGTGTCAAGCTGAGGTTCTAGATCTCTTTGTTTATTTTTTACCTTGATGATCCATCTAGGGTTGTTAGTGTGATATTTAAGTCTCCAGTTATGATAGTATTATAGTCAATATCTTTTAAAGTTTACTTTGTAGCTGCTTTATAAAGCTGGTACTCCTGTGTTGGGTGTATATATGTTTAGAATGAATATTTCTTGTTGATGGATTGATCCTTTCATCATTATGTGGTGTTCTTCCATATTTTTTAAAAGTTTTTGGTAGCTTAAAGGGTATTTTGTTTGATATTAAGATCATGATTCCCGCCCTCTTTTGTGATCTGCTTGTCTGAAAGTTTGTTTTCCATCCTCTAATTTCAAGTCTGTGGGCTACTTTTTTGGTGAGTTGAGGTTCCCGGAGGCAGCAAATTACTAGGCCATGTGTTTTTATCCAGTAGGCCATTTTGTGACTTTTCAGTGGTACATTCAGTCCATTCGCGTTCAGACTGATTATTGAAATGTGAACATTTGTCTCTGTTATAATGCTTTTATAAGGTTGCTTTGTTTTTGTTTAGCTTTTGTGTTCATAATGTGTATGTTTTCATTTTTGTGGGTATGCTTCTGTTTCTGTGTCTGTTTGTGATCTTGCGAAGTATATGGTCTTTCTTTTTTTTCTTCTGTTCACAGCACCTTTTTAAGCATCTCCTATAGAGTTGGTCTCAAAACAGCATATTCTCTTAGGGATTGGGTGTCTTAGGGATTTTCCTTCATTGATGAAGGTTAACTTGCCTGAGTAGAAAATTCTTGGTTGAAATTGTTTATCTTTGAGAATATTAAAGATTGGTGTCCAATTCCTTCTGGCCAGTAGTGTTGCAGCAGATATGTCTGCAGCAATTCTGATTGGTCTCCCTTGGTAGGTAGTCTGACCATTTTCCCTTGCTGTCTTTAGGATGTTTTCTTTTAGACCTACTTTGTGTAGGCAAATTACTGTGTGTCTAGTGGTTGATCTCCCCAAAAGATATCTTGCAGGATTTCTTTGACTCTCTTGTGCTTGTATAGTCATCTCTCTGGCCTGATGAAGGAAGTTTTCTAGAATGACTTCACAGATTGTTTATTCCAGAATGTTTTCCATTTCTCTTTCTACTATAGGTATTCCGATCAGACATAAGCTTTTTTTTTTTTAAATAATATTGCACATCTCTTAGAGAGGTTCTTCTGTTCTTTAAAAAATGTTTTTGGGGGATTCCACAAGATGGCGATGACATAGGTGGATTCATGAGACTTTCTGAACATGAGTTTCCAAAAAGACTCTTACTTTTCTTCCCGCAGCCCCCTGCCCACTGCCAGCCACATTGATACGAGGCCAGGGAACTTCGGTCCTATGCAGGGCCAGATATTGTGGCCCCCAGCGGCGGCTGCTCCACTATATGTGACTCCCACCTGCTCTGGAGTCCCGGGTCTCAGTTCCCTCCCTGGCTACATTGGCTTACCCAGCACCCAGCACCAAACTGCTGGTCAACCAGTGAGACTCTGGGCGCCTGCCCCTCAGAGATACTGGTCCCATTTCTGGCTGAAGTGCCCTGTGAGGGACCCAGAGCCACCACCTGCCCTTTGGAGCTTTGGAGCTCTGGAGCCCCGGGCCCAACCTGGCTTAGGCAAGGAGCGTGTGACCTCAAGCTTGTGTAAGGGAGCAGAACCCCAAGCTTGTGTAAGGTGCTGATCAGAGGCTTCGATCAGAGGGGGGAACACCTGACCCTCTCCTCCACCCCAGCCTGCTGGTGAGACCCCGGATCCAACACCCAGCTGTGCAGCTGATCCCTCCCGGAGACCCAAACAAGCATCCCTAAAAATGAAAGTGCAGCTACCACCTCTGCCATTCTCCAGGCAGATTTGCATCACCCTGCCCACCTACCAGAGCCTCCACCTCGGTTCCCATGGTCATGTCGTTAAACAGGAGAAAAAGCCCCTCCCCTATGCTGACAGACTGAGACAACTAAGAGTCACAGACCTCCCAGGCAGCAGGCTAACTGCCTGCAACAAAAACAAAGGGGAGAGGCTGGAGATCAGACCTCAACTGACTTTAACCACTAAGGAAAGATTACAGAACTGGTCTGATCTCTTATTTTGACCTTTGGTTTTATCATTCTTACTGTATATTTTGCTCACTATTGTTTGTTTTCTAACTTACACTATCTGTTTCATGATCTTATTGGTCTATCTCTGTGTTGCTACCAGTATTCTTTAGGGAATTTTCCTTCTGTGTTTTTTTTTCACTTCTCTGTGGCCTTGTGTCTCTTTTTCACCTGTTGGTATGTATGTCTGTTTTCCCTCTCACTCTTCTCTCTTTATAACTTCCTATTGACCCCCCCTTCCTCCATTATTTTCCTATTTTGTACCTCCTTTTGCTCCAGGGATGAGAGAAAAATCTACACAAATGAAGAAAAACTAAAAGAAGAATATAGGTCTCTCCCAGACCCCTGGGAGGGCTGACACTGAGAAAATTGACTTTGGAATGTAAACAATGAAGAGGCCCCAGGATGACTGGTCTCAAACTACAAACCTAGATATCAAGACATTAATGGAGAGATTAAAAAGAATTGAGGAGACTCAAGAAGAAACTAGAAAGGAGCTGATATCTGAGATAACAGTAATAAAGAATACTGTGAATGAAATAAATAACGAACTGATAAGCATGGAAAGCAGAATTACCCAAGCAGAAGAAATAATCTCAGAGCTTGAGGACCAAAATGTAGAACTAACCCAAACTCTCAAAAACACAGAAAACAAACTCAAAAAGACAGGAAAAAAACCTTCAAGAGATGAGCGATTACTTCAAGAGACTGAACCTAAGAGTAATTGGCCTTCCTGAGGCAGAAAGAGAGACAAAGACCACACTGGAACAAACCTTCTATGAGATCATTCAAGAAAACTTCCCTTATCTAATCAATGATGCAAAAATTCAAACACAAGAGATTCAGAGAACCCCTGCAAGACAACAAATGAGAAGACCAACTCTTAGACACATAATAATTCGCCTAAACAAAGTAGGCATAAAAAAAATCCTAAAGGCAGCAAGAGAAAAAGGCCAGATCACCTACCATGGAAAACCAATTAGAATAGCAGCAGATTTATCTACAGAAACCCTGCAGGCTAGGAGAGG
>NW_007259797.1:248901-250504 GCF_000164805.1 Carlito syrichta
AAACACTTAAGAAAGTACTAAACACAGAAGAAAAGGGGGAAAAAAGAACAACGTTCTTCACAAGAGTACAGGAAAAGAATAAAATACACATGAAACAATCCCCAAACCAAAAGAAAGACAATAAACCAAGTGGAAGAACAACTCTATAGAACTCTATGATAGGGACAAGCGCTCACATTTCAATACTTAGCCTGAATGTGAATGGACTAAATGCACCACTGAAAAGACATAGAATGGCAACAATATACTGCCTTCAAGAGACCCACCTCACTAGAAAGGACACTCACAGACTCAAAGTAAGAGGATGGGAACCAAATTTTCAGGAAAATGGAACACAAAGGAAAGGAGGAGTCACGATCCTAATTTCAGACAAAATACCATTTAAGCTATCAAAAATTAAAAAAGATACAGAGGGCCAATAGATAATGATAAAAGGTTCACTCCATCAACAAGAAATATCTATCCTAAACATATATGCACCTAACATAGGTGCACCAACTTTTATAAAGCAACTCCTAGGAAAACTAAAGAAAGATATTGACTTTAACACCATCATAACTGGATACTTTAATACTGCACTCACAAACCTAGACAGATCATCAGGACAAAAGATCAGCAATGAGATCTGGAATCTCAATGTGACTGTTGACCAAATGGACTTAATTGATACCTACAGAACACTCCATTCAAAGACCACAGAATACACATTCTACTCATCACTGCATGGAATGTATTCTAAGGTTGACCACATAATTAGCCATAAATCAAGCATAAGCAAATTTAAAAGGACTGAAATTTTACCATGCAGCTTCTCAGACCACAGTGGAATAAAAATAAACATTAACACCAACAAGGTTCCCCCAAAACCCACAAAGATATGAACACTAAACAGTATGATGCTAAACAACTCCTGGGTCAATGATAAAATCAAAACAGAGATCAAAAGATACCTGGAAACAAATGAAAATGAAGAAACACCTTACCACATTCTCTGGGACACCATGAAAGCTATAGTAAGAGGGGAATTTATATCTCTACAAATGCACATGAAGAAAATGGAAGGAGCACAAATTAACAGCCTAACAAACCACCTAAGGAAGCTGGAAAAGCAAGACCACAAAAACCCTAATTACAGCAGAATAATCCAGATCACCAAAATAAAAGCCCAAATCCAGGACATAGAAGACAAAAAGACAATACAAAAAAATCAATGAAACAAAAAGATGGTTCTTTGAAAGGACAAACAAGATCGATGGTTCCCTAGGTAGACCGACCAAGAAAAAGAAAGAAAAAAACCAAATAAGCACAATGAGAAACACAAAAAATGAAGTCACATCTGACTCTAAAGAAATACAAAAGATCATTAGAGACTACTATGTACACTTGTATGGAAACAAACTTGAAAACCTCAAGGAAATGGAGGACTTTCTGTCATCACACAACCTGCCTAGGTTGAAACAAGAAGAAATTGAGACCCTAAATAAACCGATAACAATCAAGAAAATTGATTATGTAATAAGAAAGTTACCTACCAAAAAAAGCTGTGGACCAGATGGCTTTCCAGCAGAATTCTACAAGACATTTAAGGAGGAGCTGATTCCAA
>NW_007259797.1:251024-252100 GCF_000164805.1 Carlito syrichta
GAAAAATATCCCATGCTCATGGATTGGAAGAATCAACATTGTGAAGATGTCCATCTTACCTAAGGCAATCTACAGATTCAGTGCAATACCTACCAAATTACCAGCAACATTCTTCTCAGACCTAGAAAAAACAACAGAGGAATTCATATGAAAACACAAACGGCCAAGAATAGCCAGAACAATCCTCAGCAAGAAAAACCAAAGCAGGTGGTATCACATTACCAGACTTCAAACTTTACTATAAAGCTACAATCATCAAAACAGTTTGGTATTGGTATAGGAACAGGCATATAGATCAATGGAATAGAATTGAGATTCCAGAAGCAAAACCTCAATTTCTCAACCAACTTACCTTCAACATGCCTCCACCACCTACCACTGGGGAGAGGAGAACCTATTCAGTAAATGGTGCTGGGAAAACTGGCTGTCCACATGCAGAAGACTGAAACAGGACCCCTTATCTATCCCCATACACAAAAATTAACTCCAAATGGATCAGAGACCTAAATGTAAAACCTCAAACCATAAGAACCTTAGAAAATGAAGGACATACCCTCATGGAAATCGGAACTGGCATCCAATTCCTGAACAAAACCTGAAACCCACAGGCCATAAGAGATAAGACAGACAAGTGGGACCTCATTAAACTGACAAGCTTCTGCAAAGCCAAAGAAACCATCAAGAGAGCAGGGAGACAGCCTACAGCCTGGGAAAAAGTATTTGCCAACTCCAGGTCTGACAAAGTCTTAACATCTTGGATCTAAAAGGAACTCAAACATGCTGAAAAGAAAAAAACAAACAACCCCATTGTAAAACGGGCAAAAGATATGAACAGACAGTTCACAAAGGAAGACATCCAAACAGCCAACTGACACATGAAGAAATGCTCAGCCTCACTAATCATCAGAGAGATGCAAATGAAAAACCATACTGAGATACCACCTAACTCCAGTCAGAATGGCAATTATCAATAACTCAAAAAATAACAGGTGTTGGAGAGGGTGTGGTGAAAAGGGAACACTTCTACACTGTTGATGGGAGTGTAAACTAGTGCAACCTCTGTGGAAAGCAGTGTG
>NW_007259797.1:252426-256661 GCF_000164805.1 Carlito syrichta
TCACAGAAACAAAGATCTGAGTATCACATGTTCTCACTCATATAGTGGACCTTGATCATCCAATGCACTACCATAAGAAAATGACTGACAGTGGTTGAAAACTAAGATGGGGGGAAGGGGGATGGGACTAATGGTAGTAAACATCTGTCTAGCGATGGGGAGACACCTGTTATCAACAAGGGGGCCTGAATGAAGCATATTTGTACACCTAGCTCTTAACTGTACCCCACAATATCATAATAAAAAATATTGATTTAAAAATATATATATTTTTGATAGATTGGCTTAATTTTATCTTTTTGTCTTCCATCTCTGAAGGTTTTTCTTTTTCTTGGTCAATTCTGCTTTCCATGCTTGTGAGTTTGTTATTTATTTTTTGGATAGATTTCTTTATTTCTGTTATTCTACATGTACTCTCTTGAGTCTGTCCAACTCTGTTGCAATTTCCTTTAGCTTTAGCTCTTGCATTTCTTGATTTCTTTTCACTCTATCCAATGATTCTCTGATTTCCATAAGTATCTTCTGTTGGCCGGGCTCAGTGGCTCAGCCTGTAATCCTGCACTTTGGGAGGCCAAGGTGAGTGGATTGCCTGAGCCCACGGGTTCCAGACCCACCTGGGCAACTTGACGAGACCTCATCTCTACAATAAATAAAAAATCAGCTGGGTGTGGTAGCGCGTGCCTATAATTCCGGCTACTCAGAAGGCTGAGGCAGAAGGATCGCTGGAGCCCAGTGGGTTGAGGTTGCGGTGGCTGGAAGCGGTCACTGCACTGCAGTCTGGGTGATGGAGTGAGACTCCAACTCAAAAAAAAAAAATAGTATCTTCTGTTTATTGCTGTTCTCAGAGCTATTCATTGTTTATGTCCCAGTAGTTGTTCTTTCTAGCATTGACTCTTTTCTTGGTCTCTGACGGTTACTAGTGGTTTTTTGTTGGTTTTTCTTTATTTGTAGTAGTTTTCATCTTTCCTTTTCATTCCATTGTCAGTGGAAAATGGAGAAGCATTTAATTCTGCTATTTGCTCTACCTTTTGTCCTTTTTTGAGTCAGGGCTATGAGTTTGTTCAGTTATGATGAAGGGCTGGGGATGGGGTGTTATGCTGTCTCTTTACAATTTTTATCACTTACTAGAGGATGGGGGAGGCCCTGCAAAGATTTAGAGCCTTTTGCCAGATCATAATGCTTGCTATCTATGGAATGGGTCAGGTAGGGCTTGTTCTCCATCTCTGTGTCATATCTCACAATATGACCTTACAGTGGATATGATATATAGCCCCTGAGTCTAAGACAGGGTATAAAATGGAAAAGAGAGGGAAGAAGGAGAGAGAAAGGAAAGGGAGGAGAAAGATAAAAAGAAGAAAGAAAGGGAAAAACAGAGATAAACAATGAGACATAAATAGAAGGAAGAGGGAAAAGAGAAAACTGAACAACAATCAGTGCAACCAAATGAGATAATCAAACAAACCAATACCCAGCCCCCCTCAAAAAAATCATTGATAGAGTTCTCAGCTTTAGTATGTCTCTGGGAAAGTGGGGGCTCTCTCTTGTGACAGGCTCTGTGACTGCAGGTCTTTTACTTCAGGTTCCCTCTTCACTGTTGGAACTTAAGATGTTAGAATCTTCACTCCTTGCTCCTGCAAGTGGTAGTCGTTGCACACCCATGTGAGGTAAGGAGGCTGAAATAATTTGAATCAATGTCTCTTGGGAGCTCACCCCCTTCTTCGTCTCCCAGGTTTGCTACAGCTCCCAGGTCATCCATTTCATGGAGGGTAAATGAGGCCTCCTGTCTCTGCCCTACCTTCCCAATCTCTTTTACTTGCTGCTAGAGGTGGGTGGGTAGGGGGCAGTCAGCTTGCCACTCAACAGCTGGTTCAAGGCAGAGGGTGAATCATCTGGGACTTGTGCACTGGGACGCAATGTTCTCTGAGGTTGCAAAGAGCACTCCCAACACAACACAGAGATCAGTGCCTAGTCTCAAGATGCAGTTCTGCTGTTCCACAGAAGCTGCCCTGGAGCACTTCTCTGCCCAGGTATTAGAGAGCCTGCTCAGTTTCTCTGTTAGCTACTGTTCCTACCACAAATGGGGTGGAAGCTTCCTACTCAGCAGTTACCAAAGTCTCTGGATCTAGGGACCCATTGGCAAGGCTCTGGAGCCCAGTCCAAGCTCAGAGTGGCCTCACCCTGCTGCTTCCTTGAGACTATGCCTCAGGCTCCCTTGCTTTGCTTCCTTCATGGCATTTGCTGCCAGTGTTCAGCCTGGAGCTATGGTTGTGGATTCAGCAATTGCTCCAGCAGTTCTTCCCAGGAAAAGCTCCCAACTCATCTGCTGCTAGGGCTCCCACTCCAACTGCATGTGTCTGTGTTTGTTCCAGTGTGGGGGTGGGGCTTCTGTCTCTCTGGTGTTGTGCACTTGAAATATCTTCTCTGGGCAAATGATGGTCAATTTCAGAGGGGTGGAGAGATCACTTCTCAGTCTCAGGACACAGGCTGCTAAGAATTGGGTGAGCTTAAGCAGGTCTTTGCCCAGTACCAGGACAAAGAAAATGGTAGTGATCCATATTTTCTCCTTCTGCAGGGCTCAGCTCCAATTTTCTTCCTGCTCTTTCTCCATAGTTCCTGCTGCCAGTGCCTGGCCTGTTGCAGCAGTTGGTGGTGTGGACCAGGTGTTGAGAGGCAGCTGATCTTTTCTGCCTTTTCCTGACTGATGCCCTGGGAATGGTTGATCCTTCTGCATGTGGTGGGTGCTAAATTCAGAGCAGTGGCAAATTGCAGCCATTTCTGTAGGGAGATCCCAGGTGCTTGGTCTCATGTGCTTACCCACTTGCACACACAAGTGGATGCAGATTAGTCCTAATGCACACTCACCCATTCAGAGACTCTCACACTCCAACTGGGTTCATTGCCATCTTGCCCCTCCATCGCTACTAATGTTTAATGTGATTAAAATTTGATCAGACTACATTTTTCTGTATAACACTATATCTATGTATTTTATTTTATTATTATTATTATTGAGTCAGAGTCTCACTCTGTCTCCCAGTTTGTGGTACCATGGCACAAATGGCCACTGCAGCCTCAACCTGCTGGGCTCAAGTGATCCTTCTGCTTCAGCTTCCAAGTAGATAGAACCATAGACATGCACCATCAAGACCAGTTATTTATTTATTTTTTAATTGTAGTGACGAGGTCTCACCAAGTTGCCCAGGGTGGTCTTGAACCCTTGGGCTCAGGCAGTTACTTCTGCCTCCCAAATAGCTGAGATTACAGGCATGAGCCACTGCATCAGCTGAAATTTATTAAGAGTTGATTGATAGCCTCTTTTGTAATCATATGCTTGAGAGAAATGTGTATTGACAACTGTTGGTGCAAAATCATATAAATATTCAGTTTTATTAATTATGATACCCACATCTTCTGCGTTCTTATTAAATGTTTGTATCTTTGATTTACCAATTACAGAGAGAGATGTGTAAACATTTAATATTATGATGATGGGATAAGACCATTTATCCTTTTTGATTCTTTAAAGTTTTCTTTGCTCTGTTTTGGAGCTATACTTTTAGTGGTATACATGTTTACATTTTTGCATCTTTTTGATTAATTAGTGACTGCTTATATCTATCATTTGCTTTTAGCTTTGAATCTATTTGACCAGATTTAACATTATTATATCAGTTTAATTTAGGTTAATATTAATATTTTATTTTTATCTATTTTTCTATCTTCTAATTTTAATTTTTTTATCATTATGTTTTAGGTGTGACATTTAAACTATCTATAACTAGATTCAAAATTTTTAGTCTAGGCTTAGTTTCATTATGTGTATTTAAATAACTAGTTTGAGCCATCTACTGTGATTATTAACATTTATATTTATTATACTATCTTATTTAAGTGTTTTTCTTTGTGCTTCTGTTTTTTATACTCCCTTCCCCCCTCCTTTCCTGACTTTTATTGGATTGATTGATTTTTAAAAAAAATTCTTGACCCTATTCTACTTCTACATAAATAAACTTACAAGATCCAGAGTCAGCAGAACCAACAGATAATTTATGTGTTTTGCAATTTTGACTTGTAGGTGTTTCTCTAGCTAGTCTTAATGGGTGGGAAGTCTGTGTGCCTCCATTATGAGCACATCACTTAAGAGGAATTTGTATTTGTTTTAGCCTAGTATTCTCAAATATTCTCTATCTGGGATATATTTATATTTCTTTCTCTTTTTTTTTTTTTTGAGTCGG